>NW_024583443.1:14091-36472 GCF_018398535.1 Haplochromis burtoni
TGGAGGCCTATCTCCCCCCACCACTTCCCCTGCCAGTGGCAGACGCCCTCAGACTCCCCCCACACCCTCTAGCAGATCATTACATGAAGGAACCTTTTAAAATCAAGCGCGTCCATGCTCACAGGTGTACACACGGGTGCTCGCACACACAAACTACACCCTTTTTGGTTTCTACCTCAAAGCACACTGTGCGCTGTCAATCTTACGTGCTGCACAATAATGTTTAATATTTAGTATTTACTGTTATATTCCCATATATCATTGTGATGTTGTTTATTGTATTGCTCTCGTTTTCTTCTGCTTTTCTTTTTTCTTTCTCAACAGGTGATCCAGGTGATTGATATATGTATTTTTTTTTTTTGTCTGCTTATTTAGTTGGTTTTTGGTTTTTTGCCCTTTATCCCCGTCCCTCTTCTCCGCTGTTTTTTTCCCCCTTTTCCTTTCTCCCTTTGCTTTTCATCATTCAAGTCTGTCCTGTACGGAGCCCCGCAGGGGACATGGGAGAAAAAAAAATTAAGATGGACTTTTGCGAGATCTCGCAAAAGTTTTGCGAGATCTTGCAGGCAAGAAAAAAAAAAAAAGACGTATTTGTAGCTACTCCTGGACACAGGCCTTAATGGCAGACACCACATGGAAAATCTCTTGTTTTGGGTGTAAACCAGCAGAAAAATGACATATCTGAAGATTTGGAGGTGCAGTAACAGAAGAACATTTTTGTTAGGATTTGGGGAACTGTTTCCAGGTGACTCAAAAGACAAACTCTCTCTCTCTAACTAACTTCTGGACCGCAAAACAATAAAACATTTTCATTTGAATAGTTGTAAATGTTATGTTAGCAAAGGAACTGAGGATACATTTGGCTTTTTGCTCTAAATGCACTTGGAATGTCTGTTCTTTTGGTCCTTTGAGTTAAATTGTCATCTTTTTTTAACTTCCTAAATAAGATGACAAGTTTTTTAATGGATGTTCCCATTGGTCAAGAAAGAACACAATTAATTTACTGTCTGTAAGTATTCTTTGTGATTAAGCAGCACAGAGCCACATAAAAGGATTTGGACAATGAAAGAGGCCTACTTTTGTTCACGTTTTGGGAAAATGGTTTATTATTTAAATGGTGATCACTATGTGGCTTCTAAAACGCAATTGCTCATTACAGAGAAGTTATTGAAAAAAAGAACTCTCAAATCTGAAATACCTTGTTTAACATTTCAAAAAAGAAAAGGAAAGAAAAAAAGTTCTCATCAAAGTATATTTCAGAAGCTCACCCTTTGCTACTCTATTTTTTTTTTTGCGGCGTTTCTGTTACCATTAGACAGTAATTAGCCAGGAGTGAGAATAAAGAAGCACGAGAGAAGGAAGGGAGTTGCAAACCACAAAATTATTTTCTTTGTGATAAGATAAAACATAGCTTTGTGTACAGCACATCCAGCATGACATCTTGGGTTTAATCAGCTATAGATGACAAGTGCCTGCGAGTGTCATTGTTCTAGAGGCAACAGCCTTCAATTAGGAAGCTCTTTAAACATCTGCCAAAAGCCACAAGAAGATGCTATATTGTCTAGGCTCACTATATTGTGAGCACTGTATCTGGCAATTTCCTTCCTTCCCACTATCTATCTCTTTTCTCTCTCTCTCTCAGGCCATTGTATCACCTATACACAACCCCCACGCACGCTTACTCCTTACATCTATCGAATCTAATCTTATCTCGGGCTCTCAAGTTTTCCTTTCCCATCAGATTATTATGGCTGGTTCATTCTACCTTCTAACTAAATTTCCAGTTGTGGTGGATCCACAAGTTACATGAATTGCAGCCATGTAATATGAGCCTATAAAATTTTGGTGCATAGGTGTATCTGTGCCACATGGTTGCAAAATCCTAGTTCTCCCCCTCTCCCCACAGTCCCCATATGTCTGTATTGCCTTGTGATATCCCACATGCAGCATATACACATTTGACAGAAAGAATTTTGTGTGCATTTACCCACTGCCATAAATGTCCGTTTAAGCAGAGATAGCAGAGTGCTATAAAATGTACATGTTGTTCAAAGCATCACTTATTTCTATATCATCTGTCAGCATTAGTTACGCATCAGCTGAATTCACAAATTATGTCTTCCTCCTCTGCTTCCTGCTCAGGTAGAAGGCATCTTTTGTAGACTGGGGCTCGGCTGAGCATTTGATGTACTGCTACTGGTGCATGAAGTAAATACCCCAAGCAGCTATCAGGGAGCAATATATTATAAACAAATGGTCAAGATGGGGTGATTCTTATGAAGTTTTCATCTTGCTTTACAGTACCAGTCCCACAGATACAGACAGAGCAGGATTGCAGGATGTCAGTTGCAGGTCAACAGAGGTTTGGCTTGTGGGAGCAATCTGGTTTCCAGAAAAGCTTATTGGCTGCACACTTTTACACTCACTGTGCTTTGAGATCACAGCATTGTAGCTGCTGCCTTAGTACCCACTACAGAGAACGGAGAATGATATTGTCTGTTTGTACAAATAAACTCAGGGGATATTGCTTTTGCCCTGTGCTTTTTCCCTTGCTTTAGTAAGTAAACGTAGTTCTTTGTCTATAGCTCCATCCTATCTCTGCAGCTTTCCACAGTAAGACTTTTAATTGTGGTGAGTGTGAAAATGAAATAAAATTAATGATATTGACAGTGAGCGTAGGTAGATTTGTGGTTGTTTTTTTGGGGGGGGTTTTTTCTGCAGGCTGATTTGAGAGAAGGAGCAGTTTTTGGGAGGGGAGGGTAAGAGAAGAGAGCTATGGCTAACACTTTGAAAGTCAGAGGTTGCTGCTTGTCCGGGGAGTCGGCAAGCCTCTGAATGCCAGGCTGAGATGACAGTCGGGAAGCTAATCCTCAGAAATAATTTGGTCGGCAGTCTCTGAACTTCCACATTATCTGCCTCTGCATACGGCTGATGATTTAAATGCCTCAGCCCACTTTTGACAGGTGAATACAAGCTTGAACCAGCTTTTCTAATAGGTGAATGTTATGGATCGGCTCCATGTTTTGAATTTTCTTGTATACAGCTTGTGCAATGGACTTTTATTTTGAGATAACACATTTAGCAGACCAAGCATCTAAAGTCATAGAGCCAAAATATCCTTGCACACTGGTTTCAATGTCGCAAGGGTTGGTGGATGACATTACTAGCTGGTTATTGACATAAGTGGCTAACGTGGACTCAAAATACAGACTTAAAGACAGTAAACAAACCTTCATTTTGGTGAAGTACAATTTCCAAATGGCAAAGTCCAAAAAACAAACAAACAGGGAAAACTAAAAGGCAGATGTGTAACAAACAACATGATGGATCAAAAAATTTAGACAAACTAGGTCAAAAAACGAAGCAGTGCATATGTATTCCTTATATGTACACAGCGAAAGTAACAGAACTCAAAATGCAGTGTTACTATGAATAACAAACTCAACGTAAAAAAATCAAAAGCCCTGGATTAATACAAGAAAGCCCTAACATACAAAAGATATTTAATAATAAACAGAACTTGAAAGAAAAGCACAAAACACTGGGTAGTAGAGCCAGGACCATGACAGTTCCTCATCACTACACACATCACAACAGATATCTTCATTTCATTTGAACCCTAAGTATGCTGTTGGTGCAAATCACCTGGCTGTCACCAGCGAGGAATTGTTTATCTCATCAAACAAATAAACATGTCAGAAGAGCAGAGATGGAATAATCAACTCTCCAAAGTGAGAGCACTACATTTTGAAGCTGGGAGAATCCTCAATGGGCTGATAAAAGTTCACTGAACTCAGTAATGATGAAAACTCTTAATGAAAAAGACTGTTTAAAAAAAATACATTTCTGTGGATGAGTATGAACGGAAAATGGATACCACACAGTGTTTTCATACTGAAAATGAATCTCCACCAGACCACACTCATATAAAAATGTTCACTTACATGAGCAGATGGAAGCTTTAATAAGGCTTTCATCACAGATCTACGACTGTGAAACTTGTAATAATTTATAGACAGAAAAGCTTTCAAATACATTGTGGCAGCTTACTCATCAGTGCAGTGTCAGTCTGTTGCAGACTATACCCAAAGGCAGCAGAAACTGTCATAGGAGAAATGGCTCAACAAGTCAATAAGCTTCCATCCATCTTCTTCTGCTTTATCCGGGGCCGGGTCACAGGGGCAGCAGCCTAAGCAGAGAAGCCCAGACCTCCCTCTCCCCAGCCACCTCCTCCAGCTTATCCGGGGGAACACCAAGGCGTTCCCAGGCCAGCCGAGAGATATAATCTCTCCAGCATCTCCTGGGTTTGCACCGGGTCCTCCTCGCGGTGGGACATGCCCGGAACACCTTGCCCAGGAGGCATCTTTGTCAGATGCCCGAACCACCTCAGCTGGCTCCTTTCGATGTGGAGGAGCAGCGGCTCTACTCTGAGCCCCTTCCAGATAAACTTCTCACCCTATCTCTAAGGGAGAGGCCAGCCACCCTTCGGAGGAAGCTCATTTCCGCCGCTTGTATCCACGATCTCGTTCTTTCGGTCACTACCCACAGTTCGTGGCCATAGGCAAGGGTAGGGACGTAGATCGACTGGTAAATTGAGAGCTTCGCTTTTGCACTCAGCTCTCTCTTCACCACGACGGACCGGTGCAGCACCAATCCGTCCGTCGATCTCCGACCCCCTTCTCCTATCACTCGCGAACAAGACCCCGAGACAACTTCTCCACTTGGGGCAGGAACTCATCCCCGACCCAGAGTGGACACTCCACCCTTTTCCGGCTGAGAACCATGGCCTCAGATTTGGAGGTGCTGATCCTCATTCCCTCTGCTTCACACTCGGCTGTGAACTGTTCCAGTGCGAGCTGGAGGCCTTCACCCGATGAAGCCAACAGAACCACACGAGGAGTGTTTCTGCTTGCAAATCTCCTCCTTGGCTAAATGACAGTATTCGTTGTCTAAAACGTGATTGTCGTAAAGCGGAGCACAGGTGGAGGAAAACTCACCTAAATGTTCATCTCCTCTACCTAAAGAACCTTTTAGCTTCTTTTAATAATGCTATCAGAGATGCGAGGGCTGCCTATTTCTCACACTTGGTTGCAAAGAGCAGACTTAATCCTAAGGTGCTATTTAACACCATTAGTGGCATTGTTACTCCTGCTTTTCCCGCAGCCCCGATTTCATCTAATGAGGACTGTGACAGTTTTCTTTCTAGTTTTCTTTCTTTTCTTCTTGCAAAGATTGATAATGTAAGAATGAATTTTTCTCATTCAGCACCTGTTATGTCTATCTACACCTCATCGCGCCCTGTCATTTTGGATACTTTCTCTTCTGTTTCACTACCTGAGCTGGTAAAAATGGTTAATTCAGTGAAAGCATCCTCTTGTCCACTTGACATTGTACCTGCATCATTATTCAAAAATGTCTTCCAGGTTATTGGTCCATCTGTGCTCACTCTAATCAACTCTTCACTGGCGTCTGGTATAGTTCCAGTTTATTTTAAAAATGCTGCTTTTCTCCCACTTTTAAAAAAACCTCAGCTAGACCCCTCTCTTTGGAGCAGCTACAGACCTATCTCTAAATTACCGTTAATTGCTAAGCTTCTAGAAAAGGTTGTGACTAAGCAATTTTTAGCGGTTCTGGACAAACATAACATTTGCGATAAGTTTCAGTCCGGCTTTCTCAGAGCTCACTCTACAGAAATAGCCCTTCTTAGGGTCTCAAGTGACATTTTGATGAATAATGATGCAGGAAAATGCTCAGTCCTACTTATGATGGACCTAACATCGGCTTTTGACACTGTTGACCACCACATCCTCCTCAAAAGGCTTAAACATTGGGTTGGGGTATCGGGTACTGCCTTGGAGTGGTTCTCCTCATATCTAAGTAACCAATCTTTTTCTGTGGTGGCCTCCGATTTTAGGTCATCTTCTTCCTCCCTTACTTGTGGTGTCCCTCAGGGTTTGGTTTTGGGGCCTTTATTGTTCTTAATATATCTTCTCCCCCTCCAGCATATAGTGGGCTCTTTTGAGGACATTTCTTATCACTGTTATGCTGATGATATTCAGTTGTACATCTCTTTTAAGCCCCAGGATTCATCTAAGCTTCAGCTTTTAAATGACTGCTTAGATTCCATCAAATGTTGGATGGCTGTAAATTTCCTCCAACTCAACGAGGAGAAAACTGAAGCCCTCATATGTGCTCCGGACAGATTTGTATCCCAGATAGTGAAAGCCCTTGGTCCTCTCTCTGTGTATGTTAAATCCTCTATCAGGAATTTAGGTGTCACTTTTGACTCGACTCTCACATTGGATGGGCACGTGAAATCTCTGGTTCGGTCTTGTTTTTATCATTTAAGAAATGTGGCTAAGTTAAGCCCTATTTTATCTCGAGAACTGGAGATCATTATACATGCATTTATTTCCTCACGCTTGGACATGGACATTATTTTATTGTATGATGCCTTGGTGCCACTGGATTTTAACATGTCTCACACTCATACAGTAAGACAAATGGTGGGGGTGTAGTAAGGAAGTTGGGGGAAGCAGACACTCCACAGGAAGAGTCTTTTGTCTCTTCGAGGACTCTGGGAGGTAGCAAGGGAGTGTGAACCTTAAGGTGTGAAACAGCTGTGTACTGCCTTTTGTTCCTGGAGAAGGTATTTAACTGAGAGCCATGCTAGGCTCAGGGAGACTCTGCTGACCCTGCCCCGCGGTCATGTAGGCTCTCCACAAGCTTGGTTGTCTGTTGTCTTTGTGTGTTTGGATTAAAAGAATGTTAGCTACCGCTCACCACTCGTCTGCAGGCTTTATTTAATGGAAAACTTCCACAACAGTGTCTAAGCAAAGGTTCTCTGGATCGTCTGCAGGTTGTGCAAAACGTTGCAGCTAAAAATCCTCCAAGTACTCACATGTGACACCACTGCTATTTCAGCTACACTGGCTTCCTGTTGAATTTAGAGTACATTTTAAGGTCCTGGTCTTGACATTTAGAGCCTTGCATGGACTGGCACCACCTTACATCTCCGATCTGCTACAGCCCTATGTCCCTAGCACAGACCTTCCCAAAGTGTGGGGCCTGCCCCCTAGGGGTGTTGCAGAGCCATTGCCGGGGGGCAGTAAAAAGGGAAAAAACAAAACAAGCTTGGACACTGCTAGCACAGGGCGCCACACAAACGCAAAGCAGGAGATGAAGCATCGCTGAATATGTTTCCAAACCAACTTCATTCTAAGCCAAAGACTAGAAAATATGGTGAAGCATATCTTCCCTTTGGCTTCACCTGCACAAGTGCCAAGGTAGGTCCCGAGATTGGTTTTCCCTGAGTCGAGAGCAACGTGCTGGGCTCTTCAAATCACGGACAAACAGTATCCCCCATTCTTGATTTTTAGTTCACAAACACTTGTTGTAATAAATAACTACTCCTGACATTTTGGAGATGTAGCTCTTTATACAGTAAAGTTACAGTGGGATACAAATAATATCAGGCTGATCCTGCCACGATTTGTTCCCCCGGTTCAAATCACGGAAAAACAGTATCCCACAGTTGTTTATGTTTTTAAACCCATTTTGCACAGAGAGGCACATCGAAAAATGTATCGATAGCAATGTTGAATATTATTACACAGGAAAAAAAACAACTACATGTAAAATAATTACACCGTGATGCCTCTGCCTTTCTAAATAGAGGGACAGTAACTGCGTGTGTAAATGTAAGCGTGTAAAACCTGAAGATAAAGACAAAATACTGTTAATCTGACTATCTGCCATTCTGCAATTCATCTCCTGTAAACAATAACGTGGCGCACAGCGTGACGTGGAAAAAGGCACATACCTTTAACGTTGCGTGACGAACTCTGTATTCCTCGTCCACACATAAACCCAAAAAAGGAGTTTTAAAAAATCTCCGTTTTCGGTGATTCCAAACGCCGTTTACGTGTGGACGAAAGGTCCAAACACATAGAAACAGCTGCGTTTTCAAAATCACCCGTGTACGTGCGGACGCAGCGTAAAAGAGTTAGTAGTTTATTTTATTACTACCTGCAGATTACTTGTATTTGCTTAATTGTTTACTAAATGTTTGAGGTGTGAAATAAACCGCAATGGAGCACGATATGGGTGTGTGTTGCTGGAGGATGTGTTTGTGCATGTGTGCGTCCATGCGCGCGCGAGCGGGGTGGGGGTGCGGGGCAGCGAATATTTTTTTTGTAAAACAAAGGGGGGCCCAGCAAAAAAGGTTGGGAACCACTGCCCTAGCAGGTCCCTAAGGTCATCTGATCAGGGCTTACTTGCTATAAAACAGACTAAGATGAGAACTAAGGGTGACAGAGCATTTGCCACTGTGGCCCCGAGACTGTGGGGCCACAGTCTCGGGAACTGTGAACTCGGTAGTTGTTTTTAAAAAAAGACTCAAAACGCACCTTTTTAAACTGTTTTTGGTTAAATTTCTGCCTGTTTTATATTGTCTGTTTTACCCATTTATTATTTGTTATCTTATGTGTAGCACTTTGTGATTCTGTCTAGAAAGGTGCTATATAAATAAAATTTTATTTATCTATTTATTTTATTTAACAGAACCACATCATCCGCGAAAAGCAGAAATGAGATTCTGAGGCCACCGAAGTGAAAGCCCTCCGCCACTTGGCTGCGCCTAGAAATCCTGTCCATAAAAATTATGAACAGAATCGGTGACAAAGGGCAGCCCTGGGGAGCCCATCACCCACCGGGAACGAGTCCGACTTATTGCCGGCAATGCAACCAAGCTCTTGCAACGGTTGTATAGGGATCGAATGGCCCGTAGCAATGGGCCAGACACCCCATTCCCGCAGCACCTCCCACAGGACACCCCGAGGGACACGGTCGAATGCCTTCTCCAAGTCCACAAAACACATGTAGACTGGTTGGGCAAACTCCCATGCGCCCTCAAGTATCCTTGAGAGGATAAAGAGCTGGTCCAGTGTTCCGCGACCAGGACGAAAACCGCATTGTTCCTCCTGTATCCGAGGTTCGACTAGCGAGAACTCTCCTTTCCAGCACCCTGGCATAGACTTTCCCAGGGAGGCTGAGGAGTGTGATCCCCCTGTAGTTGGAACACACCCTCCGGTCCCCCTTCTTAAAGATGGGGACCACCACCCGGTCTACCAGTCCAGGGGTACTGCCCCTGACCTCCACGCAACATTGTAGAGGCGTGTCAACCAGGACAGTCCTACAACGTCCAGAGCCTTCAGGCGGACCTCATCCACACCAGGGGCTCTGCCACCAAGAAGTTGTTTAACTGCCTCAGTGACCTCGCTCCCGGAAACTGGCAGGTCATCCCCAGACTCTGCTTCCTCCTCGGAAGACGTGTCAGTGGGATTAAGGAGGTCCTCGAAGTATTCCTTCCACCGCCTGACAATTTTCTCAGTCGACGTCAGCAGCGCTCCGCCAGCACTATACACAGTGCAGGTAGAGCACCGCTTTCCCCTCCTGAGACGCCTGACGGTTTGCCAGAATCTCTTCGAGGCAGTCCGAAAGTCTTTTTCCATGGCCTCTCCGAACTCCTCCCACACCCGAGTTTTTGCTTCAGCCACTGCCCGAGCCGCATTCCGCTTGGCCTGTCGATACCTGTCGGCTGCCTCCGGAGTCCCACAGGCTAACCAAGCCCGATAGGACTCCTTCTTCAGCCTGGTGGCTCCCTTCACCTCTGGTGTCCACCATTTGGTTCGGGGATTACCACCACGGCAGGCACCAACCACCTTGCGGCCGCAGCTCAATGCAGCAGCTTCGGCAATGGAGAGCTGAACATGGTCCATTCGGACTCAATGTCCCCAGTCTCCCTCGGAATGCTGTTGAAGCTCTGCCGGAGGTGTGCGTTGAAGATCTCGCGGACTGGGGCCTCTGCTAGACGTTCCCAGCACACCCTCACTACGCGTTTAGGTGCACCGGTCTGTCCAGCGTCCTCCCCCGCCACCTGATCCAACTCACCACCAGGTGGTGATCAGTTGACAGCTCAGCCCCTCTCTTTACCCAGTGTCCAGAACATATGGTGCAGGTCTGGTGATACGATTACAAAATCGATCATCAACTTACGGCCTAGAGCTCCTGTGCGTTATGGCCAAACTTTGATTTGCACAGAAGTCCAATAACAAAACACCGCTCGGGTTCAGATCAGGGAGGCCGTTCCTCCCAATCACGCCCCTCCAGGTCTCGCTGTCGTTACCCACGTGAGCATTGAAGTCTCCCAGTAGGACAACAGAGTCTCCAGGTGGAGCACCTTCCAGCACCCCACCCAGGGACTCTAAGAAGGCTGGGTACTCTGAACTGCCACTCGGCGCATAAGCGCAGATGACAGTCAGGACCCGTTCCCCGACCCTAAGGCGCAGGGAACAAACCCTCTCATCCACCGGGAAAAACCCCAACGTACCGGCAGCAAGCCGAGGGGATATTAGAATACCCACCCCAGCCCGCCGCCTCTCACCAGGGGCAACTCCAGACTGAGACAGAGTCCAGCCCCTCTCCAGGAGACTGGTTCCAGAGCTCAAGCCATGCGGAGAGGTGAGCCCGACTATATCTAGCCGATACCCCTCGACCTCACGCACTAACTCAGGCTCCTTTTAACTAATCGATAATAATTTTGAAACCATTGCCCTTAATACATTCATGGTAATAACCACTGACAGTTAAGACAGTAGTCAATAGTATCCAGCAATTTAATTAAATGAACATATCCTTGCTACTTCATTTGTTGATTTGCTGTTCTTATGTTTCTTAACCATTTTACTAAATGCCATGATCCAAATTTCAGGGTAATTTTGACAAAATAAAATAACTGTATTAAACACACTACCAGCCTGCCCAAGAAGAGAAATCTCTGGGTGTATCCTGGGTCTGCACTGGTGCCTTCTTGGTCAGTCCCATCCCTTAAACTAGTTGCTTTTTGTGTGGAGGAGTAGGCTCTCTGAGCCTTTCACAGATGACCAACCTCCTCACCCTCTCACTAAGGCAGAACCCAGATATACTTTAAAGGAAGCTTGTATCGATAATAATTGGTTCAGTGATTACCCACAGGTGAGGGTCAAACAGTATATCACCTTAAAAACTGACAGCTTCAAGGTCAGGTCTCTCTTCACAGCAGACCATTACTGTCCACATTATTGCGACACAGCACCAGTCCATTAGTCTCCAGTTCAACTCTCCATTCAATCATGAACAAGACCCCAAGAAACATCAACCTTTCCATTTCAGCCAGCAACTCCTCCCTTAACTGGAGTGGCCACTCCACCACTTTCCAGCTAAGAATCGTGGCCACTTCACACTTTAGGTCATAACTCGATGAAGCCAACAGAAGCCATAACATTTGCACAAAAAAGAGATCCTGAAACCACCAAACCCTCTACCTTTCACACCTTGGATGCCCCTAGAAATTCTAACCATAAATTGTCACAGTCTGGCGAGGGCAGACTGTATGAATTGAAAAAGGACCCAAAATGCAGACTCCAAGGAACAGGGAACAAAACTTGAATGTTAACAAAAAGCGAGCCGTTTAATATGGCTGGTAAAAAAGGTACAAACAAAGGGCAAGGCAAACTGAAGCAAAATTAAACACAAACCTAAACTGGGAAATCTAAACAAACAATAAGAAAAACCTAGACAAGAAACATGGAAGCATGGCATAGGAAACATGGCGTGGACAACAGACGACCTGACAATCACACACTGAAAACAGAGGACTTAAATATACTGAGGGATAACGAGGGGGAATGAGCCACAGGAGGAGAGCACAGCTGAGAGTAATTAAGCAGGACGAGGCAAGGACGCAAAACTAGAAACACTCACATGAGACATGGACCTTCAAAGTAAAACAGGAAACACACTGACTGAATTCTAAAACACGCAAACTTAACAGCAACTGGGGGGACAGAACATAGGAACCTGAAACATGGCACAAAACATCACAGTGGACATAACATGGAACACAGGGAAGCCATATAACAAAGCCAAAGAACTAAACCTATGATAACCATAACTGAGATCTAGGGAAACAAGAAACAGTATATCAAAGGACTCAAAACATAATATAAAAGCACAGGATCTCTTCCAAATAAAATAGGAAACATAATGAGACGCAGACATGACAACCAGAACTTAACGTAAGACACAGACATGAAACACATGAAGAGCAGGGGAGATTTACCATAGTTGGAAACACGAGGGGGAAATAATAACTAGAAACACTTAGGCATAATAATACAAACTTGATAACATAAGTCACGCAGCATGAAACACGAAGGGTGAGGGGAAGCGTAAATACAGGGGAAGAAAACACAAGGAGTCTAATAACCAAATGAACTTAGATAACCTAATGAACAAAATAAACTCAAACTTAAAACGCTGGGTCAAAAGACCCAGGACCATGACATAAATATTATGTGCATAATATGTCACAAAGAGCAGCCATGCCTGCACTCTTTGGCAAGAAACGTGGGGGTGAGAAATGACTAGAAACAGGTAAAGCTAATCAGAAATAACAGGTACTCGCCTCATGCTACACCTAGGTATACTGGCATGTGACAGGGGGAGCAAACAGTTGCTGCCTTCTTGTCTGTATTTCTGAAGCAAAGGAAACACCTTTGTCGAGTAGATCTTCAAGCTGAGCTTTGAGCAGTCAATAGGTGAAGTTTTTCCTCACTCCTAGTCATAGTCATGTGCACAATAATATAGCACCATCAGTTCTCCTTTCTCCTGATAACCAGGGCATGATTGCCAGCATTCTGGTAACTTCCACTCATACAGATAATGAATACAACACTGACATGTGATTCGTTGTTCTTTAAAATGACTGACAGAGTGCCCCTAAACCCCTTGTTTTACTCTGACCTAGGATCCATGGCAACTATAAACTTAATAAATACTTCAGCTTTGGGGTGCTTTTGACTGGAGTTCCATGGGACCCAGAAACATTAGCATTTTAAAACCACTAATGAAAACAGTCTCAATTTATTTAGTTGAACAATATAATGTGATTTCTTTAGCATTCAACATAATATCATTCATTTTTAATATGGAAATATTCTAAAGATGTCTGTCCCTCACTATTAAAATGTGATGGGCAGCATTTTGATTTTTCATCTTCTAAATCTGGGTGCAATTCAGGCTTCAGACCTTCATTTAAGGTCCTTTGCCCACTCCATACAGTACATCTGCAACACTGTAGATAGCTGAGCACCTGACTGTGATGGAAGCCAGATAACATCATCTTTGGTACACTCAATATTTCTTAAACCAGTGGGGATCCAGGCATCAAATGACTTACATCCCAGCTTATTATCAGTGATGTGCAAGTGGCAGAATGAACAATTCAGATCCAAAAGTCTTTACTTTGGAGACTATTTTTTCCCAATCTAGACTGTCTGAACACGTAAGCTGGCTCTGCCTTGGAAAATATGTTTGCCGGTAAATGACTAAAAAATATTTTTGACTCCTGGATCCTGTTGGTACTTTGCAGTATGTCATTAGAGCTGACAAGAACTCCAAAAACATGGATGAAAGATTGCAGACCTTTAACAGCTCCAGAGATCATGGGCTTTGTGTATCAAGTAAAGATTTTGTTGCTTGAATCAGACACCACCACATACCATCTGCTTGGCAGCTCATCTGCTTTTCTTCTTCTCCTCCTCCTACTCTTCACCTCACCCAGACTAGAAGCAAAGTAGGCCGAGGACTTAAGGAAGTCCCTCAAGTTATCTCAGCAGTATGGAAATATACAAACCTCCCACGTTTTAATAATGGCTGCTTCTTTATAACCTGCTGTGCATGTGAAAAGTTACATTTTTTGGCAGAGTCTCTACCTACCACTGAGTTAAATTATGAATCACTTGCTAATATTTGGAAATATATTATTAAAAGGCTGCACAATAATTTATTTTTGGCTGTGTGTGTATATGTGTGTAATCTTCAAGTGCTGGTATACTGAATTTGTAAATGATCTTTGTTTACACTCCCAGTGTTTGTATTAACATTCAATTTTTGCATTAATGAATATGAATGTGGTCGTCCAAGTGTTGCTTAACTCACACAGTCTTTTCATTAGCTGTGCTGCTGTCACAGACAAATGAGAAAATCCTGCTCTGCTCATATCTGCACTCTGGAAAAGTAGCTTTTAATACAGATTGCACACTTCATCAGTGAAATTGTTTCCCTTTCTGTTTTAATGTGCAAGATTATGCTAATCAAAAGCATAATGTGTATGAAATGTCAAAAATAGAATCAGGAAATTAAAAGAGAAAATAAAGTAACAAGAACTGTAGTTTTAGTGCTCAGTTGCTTCAGATATTGTCTACACAGAGAAACTCTGACTACAGCTAGTCATCACTAAAGATTGGTATTGTCAAATTCCTTTGTAGTTATCAGTTGGTTTCAGCACTAATGCCAATATCTTACTTCTTGTCTGTTAAATCCTAAACTTGCCTCATGGTCTTTTTGTGTCCTACAAAATCAACAAGATCCACAAGTCCCATAACATTATAATCACATTTAATTTCTATACATAACTGTGCATTACATTTTGGCACCAATTAATTTCTATCCATTATTCTATATGTTATCAATAGACCTTCATAGTAAGGTCTTTATAGGTCGGCTGCTGTCTGCCTCAATCAGTTGGGATGAGAAGAGAGGAGAGCATGAAACAGACACATAACTAATGCTGTAGACTAAATCATATTTGAGTACTGTCAAACTGGTTGTTAAAGAGATTGTTCAGTTTCTTTGAAGAGGGTTTTTATGAGGTACTTCTCCACACTCAGTGCATTACCCTCAGTTGTTCGGATGCCTTTGGCTTTTGTAAAACAGAAAATAAAATACCTTTTTTTTTGTTGAAGGTATTTTCTATCAGCAAAATCTGAAATAAAACTTTCTCTCACTCTCTTTCTTTGTCTCTTTGCTGCTCCATGCCTCTGTGGTGCTGAAAGAAACATGACAAGCAGCTGCTGCACGTCATCTTTTTTATTAATATTGGTCTTACTCTTATTGAAAACAATAATGATTACAAAGAAAGCAAAATGAAGTGCTTTACAAAATTTCTTTCTGCTGTTTCAGACTACTAAAAAGACACAATTGGGTGGTTTATATGAAACGCACTGGGAGCATTTTTCTTGTATGGTATGCGGACTGGAGGAGCAAGAAATCAAATAGAGATGACCTAAAATCTTTGATTCTGACACTGAAGCACCTAGAGATTTTAGCATTTTAAAAAAAATCCTAGCCAGTGATCATATGTTTTGAAAAGGGAGACATTAACAGCTGGATCTATTGAAGAGAAGACTTATTGCAATCTAGGCTTAGTACAATAGAATACAACACACTCAATATTTTGTGTGTATTGTATTATGATTGCAAACATCTCGAAACATAAAACCCAAACAAAGAAAGAAAAATCACCACATTTAAATGCCCGTTCACCGTGCAGATATTTTTCTGCTAAGACTGGTGATGACATCTCACAATTGCCAGTTGTCATGGAAATGCAACATGCTTTCCGTGTGCACCTAGCAGTCAGAAATAGCATCTGTCAGAACCAGTGATGGACTGATTTTCCAGTGAAAATGCAGATTAAACACAGTCTGAGCCCACTAAAAATGTTCACATAACTGCCTGAAAAACCTTTCTGTCATAGCCCAACCTTACATTCTGACAGATATGCAGCACACACACATAAATAAATAAAGTTAAACATAAATATACTATTTAATAGTGGGAAGAATTTTTTGAAACCTAACATAATCCAGATAAAAGTCTGTCTATTATATTTTTATGTCCAAACCTCACAAACTGCTTAGATTAAAATTTGGGGAAAAAAATGCAATACCTGAGAAAGTAGAAATCTACTGTCATTCTTTTCTCAGTTGAAAGTTGTTTAAAATATATTTTTATATTGATTATTTCTTCTTAAATTTTTCATTCGTTTTGTGCGTCTGTTGTGAAATATGTTGATATTTTTAGTCTGATTTCTATGCTTTTCCAGTCCATTCTCTCAGTACAAACAAACAAAAGATTCCACAGCCTTGACTGCTTAGAAAATGCTGATAAGGACAACAATGTTTTCCTGAAACAGGACGGGCTAGATACCGTATCAGTGGAAAAAAAATGAACACCCTATCTGCTGCTTTTCTTCTGGTTTGTCATCCTGATTTCTTTGCAGTAGTGGAATCCATTTCGCTTAACCTCCCAGGGTTTGCTGGGGGCTTCATCAGCACTTCACCCAAGGACACATGCAGTTATTACTGGACATACATAACTTGACAGCAGACTAGGAGGAGGCGCTCAAATATTCTCCACCGATGCACTTCTGAACACCCAGACGACAACAACCACACAGGGCCTGAAACCAAGGAACATTTTCCCCCAGGAAGACAATTATTTTTAGCTACTTCCCCCAACAGTGTAAGTAAAATGCTAATCTTCAACCAGCATCTCTTTGAAATGCAAAGGGGTGAGGTGGATTATTTGTGGCCACATAGCTGTAGTTTTAAATCCTGTTAATTCTGCAGAGAAGCCCTCACTGCAATATTGGATGCCCGAAAGATAAATAAACACGTTGTGGTGGTGTGTCGCGTATCACAACGTGTCTGAACCCTTAGAACCTACTGCCCTACCCCCCAATCCCCCGCTCTCCATGTTTCTACTAATGACAACAAAGGACAATTGCAGGGTCCTAATTTGATGTCCACAGTTTGTTAATAATATGCTTGGCCTGTGCTGCAGTGACACAGCATTCAGCACTGCCATTTGATATGGAAATGTATTATATGTTTATGCGCACATACATATTTTCATTTCAAAGGAGCAGCAGCAAATGTATGAAACCAGTCCAGCATTTTGGAAAAATGGGTCACTGCTGCTAAATGTTGATAGTGCTACTTTGCCCCCCAGTGGCACATGTACTCAGTGCAGATGAGTGTTTCATAATCATAACCTTCAGGCTGTTGACTTTCAGAGTTGGGGGATATAGATAGGCTCCATATATGCTCTAATAAGATATGTGGATTTAATTTCATACAAACATTTTTTTTGACATACTACAAATCTGTCTTTCTGTCTCGACTACAGTCTTGCGGTTCGAATTGAAGGATAAACAGTTTTTTTCATCACACATCTTTTTGCTCCAGTGAGTCATTTCCAAGCTGCTGTAACGGATGACTCACATGTTAAATTTACTTGGCATACCATCTCAGGAGCTGCTGTTAAACCTACTCTCTTTTTTTCAGTGTATCTGCTAAAAAATGTATGTTTTATCGCATCCTCACAGGTTACCAGGCTTTGGGTTAAGGCACATGTCCCAGGCAGGGGTGTATCTCCATATCAGATATATCCTGCAGTGGAGAACATAGAAAAATAATCCATTCACCGTGCCTAAAATTCAACAGGCTCTTCCAGTGACAGCAGGAATTGATGAGTCATTTTTGTGTATAAAATGAATTGGCTTGATATTTGCCTTGTAGATATGAAATCCTGCAGGAAACGACTTCCCTGTATATCACCTCCTTGGATAATTATAGCTTGAAGACTGCAGAAGCAGCACACAGTAAAGGATTTGGGATATTTAAACAAATGCTGGAGCCTGGCTGACAGAAACACATAGAAGCAGTTTATAATTCATAGTAGACTGTTTGGATAATTCTCATTTACTCTCCTTACCTTTTTTGTAATGCCACCAAACACTGTTGGCTATATTTCTATAACAAGCTCCAAATAATGCTTTAATTATGAGGTGCATGAAAAGTGACCTTAGAGATCTTTTTATTCAGTTGATGAATACATGGGTGTATTTGTTGGAAGGATCTTGCTGTGTTCAAATGTGCAGTGATGTATTATGGAAATTAGCAGTCGTCTCACAGATTTATTGTGACAAGTAACTTTAAAGTTGTCTAGTGCTTTTTCCTATGAGCCATTATATTAATAAAGACTTGACTCTTCTCTGCTTTGTCTGTTTTCATGTAAAGCATTTTGTCCATATCATTTATTTTATTATAGGGAACTCTGAGCTGCATTTCTTTCACAAATAGTGCTATACAAACCATGTGTTATCTTTTAAAGGATTTATCTGATTCAGCGTCCTTATACATAGCTTGTTATTTCCCAGAAGTCCACAAAATAAATAAATGACTTTTTTAATATAAAATATATTAAAAAACGTAAAATATGATTGAGTCCGATAATTAAAGACGTTGTATGTGAAGATGATTTTAAATTTGTTTAATGGGGAGAGAGTGAAGAGCAGCCAATAAGAAGAAATATGCTCCTTGTTCCTGTTAGCACTCTTGCTGCAGCATTTTGAGTCAAATGAAAACTTTTCATTGAGTTTTTAGAACAGCCTGATAATAAGGCGGTAACATTGTCCAGCCTTAGAGATATTGATGCCACTGCTTTTGTTATTGCTATATAAATACAATTGAACTAAAATTAAATTCCAAGTAAACACTCCTACATATTTGGTTACTGTGCGCATTGAACAGCACATTCTGACCAGAAATGACTCCTATAATTCCTTGCATCATTACTAGAGGCAAAGTTAAGTTTAATAACCTCAGTTTTATCTGAATTTAGAAGCAGGAAATTAGAGGTCATCGAGATCTTTATGATTTTAAGACATTCCTGCAGTTTAACTAATTGTTATATGTCACCTGGTATCATGGATAGATAAAGTTAGGTATCATGCATGAAAGTGCAGATAATACCCAGATGATACATCTCAAAGAAAATGCATGCTGTGGCTTCTAATCTGGAAGGATAGTGTATAATGTATTAGTATAAGAACATTTGATATAATCTGGTGTCATTACTGCTGATGTGAATTATTACTTTATGAATATATATATACATATATATATATATACATATATATATATACATATATATAAAGATAATAATACACGGTGCCAATAGAAACAGGAAAAAAAATCCTGGGTCTTTGTTTTTTGTTGTGTTACGACCCTGGCCATAATGTGTCTTGGTGGCTGTTTCTTGTTCTGTCTGTGTCTTTAAGTCTCTGCAGGTCCCTGATTGGATAAGCTGATGGCTGCTGATTGGTCCCCTGATCATGTGGTTGCTTTCAAAATCCCTCACCAGCAGTTGTCCCAGGGCAGCCACTGACAGCAGCAGCAGACCTCACCCTGGCTTCCAAAACCTGTGACTTTTATGTTTGAGATTCTCGTGACTTACCGAGCTTTGTATATAGTGTGTACATTAGTTTTCACTTGTAAATACCACATTGTAAATAGCCTTATTATTTTCCCTTGTACTGTTTTCTCCTGTTTATTTCTGTTAGGGAGTAGGTGTAGTGTTTGTCTTTTGTTTGGTTTTTGTTTCACATAGAGTTTTAGATAGCACCTCCTCACCTGACTTAGCTTGTTTTGTTTGTTATTTTGGCCTTTGTTCACCCCGGAGCTTCATTTTCAGTGTAGACAAATAAACCACCGTTCACTAAGAAATTGGTTTTTCTGTGTATGGTTTTGGGGCCCAGGGCGGGGTCACTTCCTTTTTTAACTCTTATGTTATGTTCCTGTACCCCTAGACTGGGGCGTAACATAAAGTGGGGGCTCGTCCGCTCTTTTCTTTTGCCATTCTTTTTGCTCATTGTTTTTTGGAGGCTGCCTACAGTTTTTGGTTGGCAGTTTTCTTGTAGTGTTGGGGGTAAGCTATACACAATGACTTTTGACGTGGATGATTTTGCACTGCAACCCACCATGGATAAGTTGGATCGATGCACAAAGGCAGATTCGTTGTTGGTGGCAAATTTGTTTAATGTTAGTGTGCCTTTGAATGCTAAAAAGGCAGAAATTAAGCAGTGTCTGACAGCACAGCTGTTGGAAAAGGGGGTAATTGCAAAGTCGAAACCTTGGCCGGTTGATGCGACGGGAGGTTTGGTGGTGGATGTGGGAGCAGAAGCTGCTGCAACCATCCCACAAGCTGCCAGTGGACGGGTGAAGCCAGGGGCGGAGGCTCCTGCTGCCATTCAGGTCCCAAGTGTTAGCCAAGCCGGACAATTAGCAGGATTGGTTACAGAGGATCTCAGGCTCGCCCTTCACCTGAAAGAGGTGGAGCTTGAGGCGAAAGCCAAAGAAGTTCAGCTTATGCATTTCCGCATAAGGGCTATGGAGCTGGATCCCTCCAGACAACGCATTGTTACCTCTACCCCTGTGAGTAAAATTGTGAGTAAAGCTTCTGATTCATTCCCCTTTGACCAGTGTGATGCAAGCAAGCAAATTGCTTTAGTGCCACTTTTCAGAGAAAGTGAGGTTGACTCTTACTTTTATGCCTTTGAACGCATCGCAACTACTTTAAAATGGCCCAAGGATGTGTGGAATTTGTTGTTGCAGTGTAAATTGGTGGGGAAAGCGCAGGAAGTTTGTGCAAGCTTATCCATTAATGACAGTCTGGATTATGAAATTGTGAAATCCACTATTTTAAGGGCTTATGAGCTAGTTCCTGAGGCATATCGCCAAAGCTTTCGGTCATGTGAAAAATCTGCCAGCCAAACAAGGTTTTTTTTTAACAAGGTTGGGCATTAAACTCCTTTAAAAGTGAATATTGATGTTTTGTGTTTCATGTTTATGTGTCAATAGCCATAACTATTGTTTAAAACAAGTATCCATATACCTGTTTCTCACCTGTATAGTACAATTAACTAATATTCCATCAGTGAATCAGTTAAAGTGATTTGTTGGCTGCATTTGCACCTTATTTGCTGAAGCAAGGCAAGCTAGCTTGCACATAATAGTTAGGCATGTTAAAGATCTCTTCTTCAGGCTTGGAAGAATTGCTTTATTCCTTGCAGGCCATCCTGGGGGACTTTTCTGTGGCCTCAAGTAATTCAGAGACTGTCATGCATATAAAATGGAAAGTATTTTCATTAAGTGAATTTCAATTGTCATTCTTAATTTTTTTGAGAACTTTCAAAATGCAATCCTGTGTCTTACTAAGAATGGTAACACCTATTTTAAAAGAATTTCATTTGAATGAATTAACAAAATGTGTTTCAGTTGATTAAGTCCTTTCATTTGCATTTTCCATCCCACATACTGTAAGTCCTATATATGACATATCCATCTGTTTTCAAATATGACATCTAATCTACACCATAGAAATATTCCGAGGCTATCATAAATACAAATAAATGTAAAATTTCTGCCTCAACATGACTGAGCACCTCATTAAGGAGGAAGAGAAAAAGAATCTGGGTCATAATATCTCACAGCTGGCAAGCAAACTCCAATTCAAGTGTTGACAGTCTGGAAGGTTTGCATAGAGAAAAGCTATTACTATGAAATTACTAAAACAAGCACAGTCTACTGGAATGAAGTAGGAGTTTATTTAACAAAATAAATATTGCTTGGCATTTATCATTTCATCTGGGGGTTCAAATTTGAGCAGCGATGATAATCTTGTTTTGCTGAATTGTAGCAACAGTACAAACAAGCAGGGGATTAGTAATCCCTGTTGGAGATTTCTTCCCTCAGGGTAGACAACTAGTCATTGGCACCTGAGGCAAGGGCTTGATTTCTGAACAGTAAACACTGATGCTTTGCTGCCGAAAGAGCCACAGCATGTCTGGACAATATTTCATATTGATAATGGTGTTTCGTGGCGCTTGAGTAAATGGAGTTGGATATTGCAGGTGATGGCATGAGGTGACCTTATCAAACTGTGATAAGCTGGAAATGGGAAACTGAAATCAAAATGCCATCGTGGTGAGGGAGGCAGGATCCATCTGCTTCTCTTCATATTGGCCCCAGTAAGAAGGAAGAAAAAGGAAAAAGAAGTGCTTTGTTCGAAGGTAGATAGTATGACATGGTCTTTGCCTTGACAGTGAAGTCAACATGATTCATTCTGTAGCTTGCACTCACTGAGTTGTATTCCTTCTTTATAGACTGGCCCAACATTTTAAGCAATTCTCAGTGAAGTCGATCTTCAGCTGTGATCGCTCAGCCTCAGCTAATCAAGTGGCATGTCATGGCTTCTGAGGAGTGGAGTTGTTTTAGTCGGGGTTATTGGCATTCAGGGAGTTACAAACAGCAATTTGGATGTAATTAGGTTTTAATGGCACCTGATCACTCAAATACCCAAACATGCAAAAGCTCACAAGTGTTAGTGCACGCATGCACACACACTCACTGACAGAAGAAGAACCAAATCATTAATAAAAATACATTCTCTCTACGTCTCTGGGCAACAACTAAGGTCAGCACAAGTTGAGAGTGTTTGCAGAAGTGAGTGAATTTTAAAATAGCAAGATGAATATCAAGAGAGACCGAATGAATCAGAATAAAAATCAGTCTGTCTCTCTAAAGACACACACACACACACACACACACACACACACACACACACACACACACACACACACACACACACACACACA
>NW_024583443.1:36542-39470 GCF_018398535.1 Haplochromis burtoni
GAGTGCAATAAGTTTTGGAACTGGCAAGACAGAGTTCTTGTAAACAGGGCTGCACTTCATTTTTGCACAGAGTAGTTTTTAAAACTTTAAGGACATTATTGTTATAATGCAGCAGCAGCTGCTTCAAGTGTGTTGATGTTAATCCCTCCCAGAGACAGCATCATGCTGACTGATGATGCATCACACTGCATCACAGAAAAGTCTGGGAAATGTCTCTCTCACTTTTAATTACCCATCTCACTTTCATTATTTGAATACTCAGCCATTTCAATTTATTCCATTATCACCTCAAGGAGAAAGCACACTAAATCCCTAAGCCTGTGTTTGTGTACAGCCTGTGAGTATTTAAGCATGGTCCCTCTCTGGCCAGTTGCAACATGGTGTCCCAGCAGATGTCAGTGTTGCTATTTTTAAAGCTCTGTATATAGCTAAACAAAAAGGAACCAATGTTTATCTGAGTAGCTTGGCAAAATGCTTTCAATGGTACAAATACTTTCAAATTACAGACACATATGCTAAAGAACCAGTATTCTAAGTGTATGAACAACAACTTTATGAGCAAATATGGTAAAGAAGGAGATCACGATAAGGAGGCACAAACAGCAAGAGAGGCAGTTCCATACAGCAAGCTCAATCTTTTTTATAGGGAAGCCAATAAGAGAAGGTTTAATTAAATAAATGTAATTTCAGAGGGAGTTTGTGTGCTTGTTAGAACAGCATAGTTATTAAATGCTGCTGTATTGATAATCTACATTATGAAGGATTGTATTTGATGCAATTTTCAGAACTCTTTAAGCCATAATGTCTCTGTGTGAATGTAGTCTATTAACATCTTTGTTTTTATATCAGCTCCAGTGTCAATTTTTATGTAGCATGAAATGAAATTTTTCTTTTGATCTATCTCTCTCTCTATCTCTCTCTCTCTCTATCTCTCTCTCTATCTCTCTCTCTATCTATCTCTCGAGATAGAGAGATGAAACAAAATACATCTACAAGCAAATACAATAATCAGTTACACAGCAGTGGGGAATAGATTTCATCACAGTAGATGTCTTTCTGAAGCTGTTTTAACTAAATTTTAAGCATAAAATTCATCCATTGTTATCTTCTTCAATGCCTTTTGCCAACACAGAGCACAGTAGCTACCTGAAAACTACACCCACAGAGGTTGGATTATCGTTAATAATTTTACTTCTTCACTAACTACAACTCTGGATACTGTAGCTTTCTGAAAAATAGAGCCTCAAATCAGAAGTACTTGACACCCTGGTAGAACTCTCAAATGTGCACCTTAAAACAAATAATTCCAGTGTCACACTAGTTAAGAACATCATCATTTAACATGGAAAAATAGTTTTCTGCTTTATAAGAAAGCCCTCCGTAAAGCTAGAGCATCTTATTATTCATCACTGATCGAAGAGAAATAATAACAACCCTAGGTTCTCTTCAGCACTGTAGCCAGGCTGACAAAAAGTAAGGGGCACGTAAACGAGAAGGAACAGCTTGTAGAACTGGGTAACATATATAGATGAGAACCGGAAGGAGTGTGTTTATAGGTGTGGTCCCACTCCCAAAATTTTGATACTTTATCTCCAATTAGAGAAAAAGATACTCGTAACCATCTCACAGACACAACATTATCTACAGCTACTTTCAGTACCAATAATATTTATTTAGACTTTTTTTTTTTCTCCAGTTGATCTTCAGTAATTATTTCTTCAAAAGAATCAACATTTCTTTTACACCCCATTTCTACAAAACTCTATTAATCTGCTGTATGTACAACAGGCCATCATGCTGGAGTAATTAAACCATTACTTAAAAAAACATCACTTGACCCAGCTGTCTTAAGTAATTGTAGGGCAATCTCAAACCTTCATTTTATCTCAAAAATTCTTGAAAGAGTAGTTGTAAATCAGCTTAGTGAAGATTATAAATAATGGTGGACTCATGTCTGTGCTTGTCAGCAATTAGAGGATGCTATATATATATTAAAGGTGCTGCGATGCAGTAGTTTGGATCATATTTATCCAATAGCCTGCAATTTTTTCATGTAAATGGAGAGTCCTCTTCACACACTAAGGCTAATTAGGGAGTTCCACAGGATTCAGTGCCAGGGCCAATCCTGTTTACATGCTTCTGTTAAACAGTATCATCAGAAGGCATAGTATAAATTTTTACTGCTATGCAGATGACACACAACTTCATCTATCCATGAAGCCAAATAGCACACAACAATTACTTAAATTGCAGGAATGTCTTAAAGACAGAAGGTCCTGGATGACCTCTAATTTTTTGCTTCTAAATTCAGATAAACATGCCCCTGAAAATCCTAGAAATCTCATACCTAACCAGATTCTTTCTCTGGATGGCATTACCTTGGCCTCTAGTAGCACCGTGAGGAACATTGGAGTCATTATTGACCAGGATGTGTCCTTCAATGCACATATTAAACAAATCTTTAGGACTGCTTTCTGCCATTTTTGAAATATCTCCAAAATTAGAATCTGTATCAGAGTGATGCTAGAAAAATTAGCTCATGCATGTATGTAATGTAATTCATTATTATCAGGATGTCCTAAAAATAAAAAAAAAAACTCCCTGAAAATCCTTCAGTTAGTCCAAAATGCTGCTTCAAGAGTACTGACAGGGATTCGAAAGAGATAGCATCTTTAACCTTCATTGACTTCTCTTCATTGGCTCCCTGTTAAATCCGGTATTGCTCATAGGGGGTCATATGATTGTTGGGGTTTTCACTGTTTCCTTCCTTATTGTAGGGTATTTACCTTATAGTCAATGGAGCTTGCAAAGAAAAGCGTCTGGACTTCTTTAAGTTACTTGAAGACGTTTCACCTCTCATCCGAGAAGCTTCTTCAGTTCTAAGGTCAAATGGTGGAGAGTCCCAGATATAAACCTAGTGGGAGTAAC
>NW_024583443.1:40791-57609 GCF_018398535.1 Haplochromis burtoni
TTGACTACGATGACCTGGATGACTGAGAACCTTCACAGACCTATTTACCTTATAGTTTCAAGCATCTTGAGGCAACTGTTGTTGAGGCACTATAAAAAATGAAATTGAATTGAATTGAACTGAACTGAATAGTGAAGTAGATAGCCTCAGAACATCTGCTATAAAGAAACTGCTGAGGTGTTCTGACTTGCACTTTGGTGCAATCAGTCTTTCACTGAATGTGCTGTTGCTGATAATTTGCAGGGCATGATGTGGGTGTGTGGGGTGGATCATAACTAACTCCAGCTCTAAGAGCATTCTTCTCTCTGCCATCTTCTGGCCCTCTTTACAAGTTTATCTACTCTGTCCCTGATTCCTGTGCAAATGCCTTCTCCCCAGAAGACCACAGCAAAAAATAGAGCACTGGCCACCACCCTATGTTAGACACATATAAATATAGTCCAGTTTTACATATAGCAAGCTAGTGTAGAGTTGATGCCACAGTAAAATAAAATAAAAAATATTGTCCAAAAGACTGAAACAACATGTATATGTCTGACAACAAATTAAGAAAAAATGTACGGGAAATTGTTTCAGCTGTCTTGCAGCTGTCTTTGAAGGATGATCTGTATTTGGATGACCTGTAACTGTTTTGATTTAGTGCTTCTCCCAGTGTTTTTTTTTTCCCAGTGTCATCCAAGTAATACATTGCAGGTCCTAAGAAAACACTTGAGACTAACCAGCAACGACCAGATGATTCTACGCATTGATCTTCATGGCAGACAGTAGGCAGTCTGACCTTCAGGGAAGTCAAAATTATGAAATTAGTCTGGCAGATGCTTGAGGCACCATCCACCTTTTGACAGGGAATTATATTAAAACAGGTGTAAGCATTGCCTCAGTGGGTAAACTGCAGATTTATAACTATATAATTAATTTTAGAATTGAAAAGAAGGTAATTACCATCCAAGCATGAAAGTGATACTGTATGTAGAAGCTGTTCATTACAAGAAAGGGAGGATTGTGGCTGGGGTTCAACATCACTATGTGCTTCCCTACACTGTCTCAACATTATAATACAGTATAAATTTAGGTTTAATAATGAAAACAAAACTTTCTTATATACTTTATTTTATATTTTATTTAGCATGTGTCTGTCAAGCATATAAAGCACGAGTCTAATGGCACTAATAAGTATGGCACACTCACGCTAAATCTAAGAGTAAACTCTATGAAAAGAAGAGGAGAGACAAAAGAATTCAAACTAAACGGAAAATAATAACAAAAGAAAAATATTGTTGACCTGGCCAACCATTTTCTGCTTCTATGCTGGTCTCAGTGGCTCTTCTTCTCCTCTTTTTTTCTTTAGCACCTTAGGACAAATCTACATATCCATCCTCATAATTACATGTTATTTAACAGATGCTTTCTACCAAATGTACACTTAAAAAAATGTATTACATAGTCTGTCATGTTATGTTATTGTTTTTATTCTTGTTGTTGTTGTTGTAGTAAATACTAAACAACTATTTTTTACTCCCTAATACAGTATCTATCTATATAATGAAACACACACAAACCCACAGCTCTACACTAGTTATAATGTACCTCTTCTGTTGTGTTTTATGTTCCCCACTTTGTTACATTATCCTTGCATTCTATGGTATGTCAACTATATGTGTCACAAAAAAGTGTTGGTATTAATGTTTTGTAATGAAAAAAGTGTATGTTGCACATTTAAAGAGCAGCCATGTGATATGTATTCTAACCACTTGGCTAATATTACCTATCTACCACACTGTTGCTAATCCTACAAAAACATTCATGGCAATTGTAGGTATACTGAAAATAAAAAAATATATTCACAAGATAGAGTTTTACTGGCAAGCATGACTCCATTTGTTAGCATATCTTTCCCAACTGAGTGATGCCTGATGACTCATGTACCCTCCATCAAATTGAAAGACAAATCACTCCTTTCAAGAAAATGTAAGGTATTACATGCTGCCACCGATGTAAACTGAAGGAGAGTTATATTTTAAGTCACTTTTATGGTTTGTGGAGTGGTGATGAGCAATCAATGGAAATTGAAGGCTATGCAGGTTTTGCTTTCCATTGCCTTGCAGTCTTGCCATTTAATTTATATGTATGTATTGATGTATTCATTGGCACTTTATGAAAAGAATTTAAATAATCTCAACTGAATGGAATATAAAACATAATCTCAGCATGTGTTGTTACTGTGTTATCTGTCTCAGCATAGTGTATTATTATTATTCCTATTACAAATTCTGAAGTAAATAAGTTTTGGTTTCTATTTGTGAGGAAAAAATGGTTCATTTAAATCAATGTCTGAAGTAAGTCATAATAGTGAGTCTGCATGCACAATACCCTAAAGTAGCTCCCATAAATAAACTGGGGTGATCACATGCATTTTTCAACCCTTCAGTGAGATTTGTAGAAACAGGAAGTAAGAATATGCAAATATTTCATTACTGTGGTTAAGTAGAATTTTCACAAATACTGTACTTTCTACTCCCTTACAGTTTACATCCAAAACAGGATTGTTACTTCAGGTTTGAGGGAAGTTTTTTTTTTTCCCCCAACCTCCATGTGCATTGAAACGTCAAACTTCTCTGAGCCTAAATGAAGGTAACAATGGCACATAAAAGTCCTTTTGATGTATAATATCACCAGTGCTTATCATGTACAAACTGATGAATGAGACAAAAAAATATGGATAATCTATAGCTCCATGCTCTGAAGTTTAAGGACTATTTTGGTGCAGCATCAAGCTAGAGCTACAGAAGAGGAGCGAGTATATAAGAAGTAACTTTTATTGGAGCGGGAGGTATTTTCAAATAAATACATTTTCTATGAGCTCAGCAAACACACATTTGAATTTAAGCTAACAGTGGTAAGATTAATTCACTGACTTCCATCTTAACACCAACTGTATACTGTCTAGATTAAGTTAGTATAAACAGTATAGCCTACTGCCAGTGTAGGGACGTAAAATCCGTCAAGATTGCTTGTAAAAAAATTATTGGGTTAAATCCTCTTAAATTCTTTTGTATATAAATCCACAAACAAAAGTAAACCCCAGAGCAGTGACAGTACAGGTCAATAAGTAAATATTCTTTGATTTATTGTTATTAATGGTTTGGTTCTCTTTATTGTTTTCTGCTTGTGTTTTATTTATAGTTTTATTAACCCCGATTCTCTTGTCCCCATGATAGAACAGAGAAAACTGACCCATAGTGTGTTAAAACATTTAAGAGAAATAAACACATATGGGACAATTCTCCCCAAATTAGACAAAATATGACCATAAATGTCCTTTTCTAAGTCATGTTCTTCTCTACACACAACTCTTGGCCTCCAGGGCATAAAACTTTGGACTTCTTTTTATTCAATCATCTTCCGGAAGAGAGAGACCCCTGCACAGCCCACTAGTTGCTAAGCAAAGAGAAAGCAAGATGTGTTCCACCTTTACCCTAGAAAATAAATCAATGTGATGTTCGTGTATGTAAGCATGTTATGCATTCATTAACTACACTCCACGCCATCCCTGCAAGTTAAAAGTTGTGTAGTTAAAAGCTAAATGAATTCCAGGCCTTTGGCCTGGCCTATGTTTAAATCATGTGTTTGTAAGCGTGTATGCAGTTTATCCTTCTATGGTAAATGGTAAATGGCCTGCATTTGTATAGCGCTTTTCTAGTCCCTAAGGTCCCTAGTCCCAAAGTGCTTCACACTACATTCAGTCATTCACCCATTCACACACACATTCACACACTGCGATGGCAAGCTACATTGTAGCCACAGCTGCCCTGGGGCGCACTGACAGAGCTCCAAGTCACTTACACAATAGATTGTCTGGACATAACACCAAACAAAGCTTGAAACCTTTAATAGACTGAGTCTGAGCATCAACTCTTAATGAGCCCAAATATGCAATGTGTGTATAAAATGATTATAAACGCTTATTCTACTAAAATACATCCAACCCAAGTCAGAGATTTTCAATCAGTTAGGCTTAAGCCTATAAGCAATCACTTATGCATAAGTTTTACCGTACTTAAATTATCAATCACCCAACAAGTCATAAAATGATCCCAAAACCCATTATTTCAACTTAAACCTAAAATTCCCCCTTTTGACACCTCTTATGTGTCACAAACTGAAGATGCTTCACCAGGGCTTAGGAAATTTAAAAAAAAAAAGGTTAGTCATATTATTTCTCAAAACACCTCAGCGATCCTCCTCTCAGGTATATCTGCTCCGGGCCTGCAAACCTGTGTTTAAGAGATGAAATCAATTTAATCATCATGTCAAATCTTTTCGAACTCCTGGCTCCATCCAGAGCCTGCATCCTTGGAACTTCATAGAAACAAAACCTGTGTGTTAACCTGAACTTCACATTTCATACTCAGTTTTCCCCACTTATGATCTAATCTGTGTTATAAGAAAGAAAACTTAAAACAGAACAGTTATCAGTCATGTGTTTCTTTGGTTAATGGTAACATGAGTAATATCAAAAAATGTTTCCCCTTTAGCATTTGGCATTTTCCCAACAGTATAATGTAATACCATAATCTAACCCCAGTCAATAAAACAGAAATTTTCTCAAAGGAAACATCTGCAACCCAAAACCAGCATCCCCAGAATTAAGTCTTCCACTCCTCCTGCTTATGGCAAAAGCAAAACAAAACAAAGCAAAGCAAAGCATCCCCTTTCTCTTGCTGGCATGGTAATGTTGTCCACATTCATTCATCCTAACCTTGGTCCAGTCACACACATTCACTCACACGCATTCACACGAGATATTGCTGATAGTGGAGACTCCCGCGCAAATAATCAGATTCTCCACCATCAGCAACATGAGCTCATTCATTTGTTTTGTTTTATTTTGTTTTTTGTTTTTTAGGAAAAGAGTTCTTTATGCTCCTGGACTGGATTGACTGCAATCCTTTTAGACAGGGACTTACAACCTGATCAGGTTCCCACACGTAGCCTTCTCCTCAGCCAGTTGTAATCTGGAAAAGGTCACCTTACATTTGTTCTCCTGGAAATTTTTACAGCGCTATTAATTAAATCTTTCAGGCCTGCTTAGAACAAAAATGAGAAAAAGAGAGCTGATTATTAGCTCATCAAAACACAAAACAATATCACCTGACAGGTTTTCTAAGTGCACTGTTACAAAAATAATGGGCCACCTTAGACATGTCCATGTTTAATAAAACTCCCACTATTAAAATGAGAAGAACAGCCAAACCTAACTGACCGAATCAACCCATCACAAAAACAACAACCTCAAAAATCTTAAACACAGAAAATTTTGCTTATTAATCTATCCATATGTTGTTGGGAATAGAACTTTCGGGGGGAGAGCTTCAGGGCCACAAAAGTTTTGCCCTACTTTTGGCTTAACTAATACTTACATAGTCTGAAATCAGACTTAAATCACTCCCTCTGTTCATTTTCCCCACATCATATTTCAGTGGCCTCAGGTTCTTCAGCATCCTGAGACTCTGAGGTCAACTGACATAATTTCACCTGCTCAATACACAGAAAATCTTGTTAAAAGCCACACAGTCACCGTGTCTCTTCCAGTGCAAGCTTCACGCATACAATTAGATAGGAAACCTAAGTTCCTCTTTTTTCTTTTCCAGTCCCCAGTCATTCAACTAATTTTCATACTGAGTCATCTCTCAAGAAGTTGCCATGACAAGAGAAATGCATGTTTAAACATTACCACCTTATTGAATTATTTTATTTCTTTCTACAGTAATCACTTGTTTTGATCAATCTGTACAAGAGCACATCTAATTCGCTATTCTAAAAACTACTACACACTAAGCGACTTGGACAAGATGATAAACAGACTCACATGCTCAAGATACTGTCTAATCTACATGACCTCTCTTGTATTTCTAAGGTTAATGCATTTTCTGTTTGTGTGTGTGATTTTGTATATGTTTCTTTTTGCAGCGTTTCAGACTTCTTCACAATTTTCCCACTTAAACAGTCAGTTTTCTTTCCCAGGTTTGCTAACCCAAATTTTGATTTCCCACATTAAATAACAGCATTCCTCTGTGTTCTCACCTACTGCTCCCACTCCGTTGTCATCTCTCACTTCAACAGTCCAGTACCGGGCAGTTCTCTTTCCGAGACAGAATCCACTCTTGGGTTCGGTCTCCTCTGTGTACACATGGCTGCCGTTAACCCTTTAAAACCGGTCAGAGCAGGCACGCTCCGTTTTGCGCAACTACTTTTAAATCCTTGTAGAACTGCAACCACGTAAGCTAGTGCAATAATTTTTTTTGCATATGAAACCGGAGGAGTTGTACTTACATCTTATGCCATCAGCTTGTCCTAGGTCACAGTTTCTTTCCACATATAGCTTTGCAAAAACTGCATAAAAAGCACTTGCAGCAACAAAAACATTATATTCCAGAAACACGCTTTGCTGATCCGATCAGCTGTTTGTAACACTTCCTTTGTTAGAATAGACGTCAGCGTGAACTATCGCATGTCCGCCATTACCTGCCCGAAACCGGAAGTGACGTCATTTTCATGGAAATGTAGTTTTTTACCATCAGGGCATTATATTTGACTTTATGACTTTCTGTGTCGTTTCTGGGATGCTTAGAACTAAAATTGCACTGCTGGAAATAGTTTATTTTGATGCATATGCTGCTTTTTTGCAAATTTGCATTATAATATTTATTTTCGTTTTTCCTGCAGTATATAAAAATTGGTGTATTTCAAAAATAAAACTATGAAGACACTCAAAGTAAATTTCCTGTGATAGGAAACTATTTTGTGGAATTTTTTTGTATTTACAGTTTTGAGGGATAAGCCTCTTAAATTTCTCTAACTAGAAATATATGTTAAAAAAACAAAAACGATTTTCAATTTTTTTGTAGTTTATTGCACTTTCTTGCAATTTATGTAATTTCTATGCACTTAATGCATACATATTATTAAAATTTGGGCTATAATGGTTGTATTGATGTATAGCAACTTGAAATGCTCCCAAAAATGGCACTACAGCATATAAAAATATAAATATAAGCTCTGGCGGACTTGGTTCTATGGTAGGTCTTAAAGGGTTAATGCACAGGTTGTTCAGGTCACTGTTGCTCTGCTTGGAGCGGCCCATCAGGGAGAAAGGACCCAAAGACACCTTGCTGTCAGAGCCCCCGGTTCGTTTGTGTCCCAATTTGAATTTCTTCTTAACATCAGGAGAGTTGACATTGAGACCAGATCAGCGGCTGCCACTCAGAGATGAATCCTTCTCAGGCAGCGCCCCCAGTGTGGACATGGACTGTGAGATGTTATGCTGCAAGTTTGATTTTCGGGCAAAGACCTTTTGAGTTTAGATTTCTTTTCCTCATCCATGTTATTGCTCTTTGGAACTGCATTACTTGTCTTCAGGCAGAAGTGAGAGCTCACTGGTGAGGTTTAGTAACACATGGCGCTGTGAACAATTCAACCAGAAACTTGGCCTGAACGTTTCCAGTGATGTTAACCTATAACTTTCTTCCGACTGCTGCATGTGGAAAATTGATCCAGGTCAGCTTTGCACCTAAAAGTGACAAACTTAAACGACCCGCTTCTCTCTTTCCGGCCAGAAACACTAATTTATGTCATGTATTCACATTCCTAAGTGTAAGCGTGTTCTTCATTGCATTTATGTTATGTGGTCATATTAATTGAGTGTAAGCTGCTTCTTCATTGCATGTGTATTTCATAATCAGGTTTAATTCATGCCTCTTTGCACTGAGCTGTGGATTCAAACTATCTCACTTCTGATTCTTTCCAAAAATAATTTCACATGTAACAATTTGTGTATGTGTGTTTTCTATTTATTCACGTAATTGTTAGTTCATGTATTTATCTTACTCTCTTTTTCTTTTCTTGTGATGTGGTGGACAATCCTAAACCTAAACCTACAGGTCAGTTGCACTGTCTTTTGCCTGCTGTTAACTCTTCAAGTCCACGGTGTTCTGTCTGTCTTCTGTCTTCATCAGGAGATTGACTGTCCTTTAAGCTTCTTCTCAGGATAAGGACAGAATGAGAGGTCAAGCTGTAAAATGTTAAGCCAAAGGCTGGCCTGTTTCGCATCCCAATTCAGTTCATTTATCCTTTTGCCGCTGTACTCATGTTTTTAGGTTGAGAAGAGTCCACCTGTATTGACACACTAACACATGTAATTAATATCATTTTATTACTTTTTTAAGACATTCAGTCTCTAATTCCTCTGTTTTCATGCTGCAATGTCTCTCACCAGCTCACAAGCTATATTCAGACTTGATGGTTCACATCCTGTTTGACACACACACACTCTCTTCTCTCAGACTTCCTCTTTTTCCCGCACTCTGCTATGAACCCACGTAGTGTTATTATTACTTATTTATTATTTGGTACGAATCACACAGAATCACTCAAATCCAGTACTCACAACATTCCCACACTTAGAATCACTCAAAATACGCCTTCATAAGAGTATTTTATCAAACATGCTGTTCAGAATCAGAAAGAGGAAGTAGACAACACCCAGTAACTGCGTATGTAATTTTAAAGAGAAGAGAATAATAAACACATATGGGACAATTCTCCCCAAATTAGACAAAATATGACCATAAATGCCCTTTTCTAAGTCATGTTCTTCTCTACACACAACTCTTGGCCTCCAGGGCATAAAACTTTGGACTTCTTTTTATTCAATCATCTTCCAGAAGAGAGAGACCCCTTCACAGCCCAAAACGCCAGTTACAGGATCTCTAACATTAGAATCATAAACTGTGTCTCATATAGGTATTATTTTGGTACTTTACACGTCACAGTTTCAATACAACCATTGCTTATATGGCAAAGTTCCTCTTTTCTGTCTGGCTTCCTGTATTTATTAATATACTGTACAGCTCTACACTTCCTGTTTTCAGTCTGGCTGAGCACTTAGTTTATGAGTCAAAAGTGGCCTTGCTCTACAAACCTTCATTATTAAAGTACATAAAACAATATAATAAGAAAATAAGGATACTAAGGATATATTAATTACATGACAGTTTCTAGACTTTAGGTTTCTGTCTCCGTGCCTTCCCTCTGTCCCAGGTTTCTCATTTAGCTACTCTTGTTTAGGTGATCCATCTTCCCTCTGTCTCTCCAGTCAGTCATGTAGAGTTGGTTGTCTCGAGACCACTTATACGTGGTCTTGATCTTGTCTTGGTCTCGACAGACTTTGGTCTTGGTCTTGTCTTGGTCTCGGATCCCTCGGTCTTGTCTTGGTCTCGCTGTCTCGGTCTTTCTGTCTCAGATCGACATAATGGTCGGGAGATTTGGAGTCAATAGTATCCATAACACACAACATAACATTCGATAATGTGTCATGCGCAAAAGCATCAGCTCTAAGAGCCGTGCTTAGAGAGTGCGTTGTAGTGAATCAGAGTTGACTCCCATTGAGCGAGAGCCGCTCCTCACTTAATTTCCTTTCACTGCTCGGCTCTTACACAGTGGCTCAGCTGTGCTCCAATCCCTCCATATTGTGGGCAATCACATGCAAAGATATAGGTTAATATCATTATGTGAAAAACAGAGAGGGTGCGTCTGTCCTCTCAGTAAGTGAGTGAGACACTAGACAGCAGTGAGGAGGGCTGTGCGAGTGCATCGCAAAAACACATAAATATGCCTGACACCCGTAAACGAAGCAGCATCTGGCTGCAGTTTAAAGACTTTTTTGTCTCAGTCTCAATCTCGGCTCGACTTTGTCTTGGTCTTGACTCGGTCTGTCTTGGTCTTGGTCTTGGTATTATCTTGGTCTTGGTTTAGGTGGTCTTGACTACAAGTCTATAGCCATGTCTCCATCTCACAGTGTCAAGTCACGTCTTAGTGTGTGTCTCTTATTTCATCTACCAAGCCACATCCTGCATGCCCTGCCTGGGTCCTGAAGGTTCCCTTCTTTGTAGCCGTCTTCATCCTATTAAGGTGTTGGCTGAGGATCTTCGCCATCATTGTTGGCCCTCAACACTGTTTTGGCGTTGCTGCTGGTTCCGCAGCCAGCCCCCAGAGCTGCTACATCTCGTTCATCACTACTGGACCTGCGGTCAGCCTCCCAGATCTGCTTAGTTTTTGGACAGTTTTCCTGACCTCAAGATCTGTTTTGTTTTCCCCCGTACCCCCAGAACTGTTTTCTCTTGTTGTGGATGCCTTTTTTCCCCCCTTTTCCCTTTGGTTCAGTTCAGTCTCTTTCTCTCCACTCCTCATCGTCTGCTGGCACAGACTTGACAAAATCTACTGGAGTTCACAACAGAAATTATTGTGAGTAGCCTTACTTTTCTCCATACCCCATACTTTAGTCTATATCTTTTGACTTATTTGAGTTACCCTACTTAGATGTGCTCAGTAGAAGACACTCTGGTCATTCTAATGATATTTCTAATGTGTTTGGGTGGTCTCTTTTAGCTCCAAAGAGACAGGAAATCACAGAAAAAGTTAAACTGAAATATACCTTTTTTCTCACTTCTTTGGAGCACTTTTCTACTCTACCTGAGCACTCAAATCGCTTTTTACAACATCCCTTATTCACCCATTCACACTCATTCATACATGATCTTTTTTCTATGCTTAAGTGCTTTCTATCTCAAATTCACACACATTCCCATTTTGATGGATGCTTCAAAGAGCAACCCAAGGTTATTTGACATGCTGAGCAGGAGGTAGACCAAATTGCTCTCAGGAGGTAGAGCAATTTGAAGATACAAGTTGGACAATTTGTAAGTCATGCACTGTTCTTCTTGTAATTAATATACGTAATGCACTTGACAGTGATTTTAAGTTTGCACTAAAATAAACCACACAAATTATTTGCCACAAGCAAGACTAAATCTTCTCACCTGCACTAACACAGCTGTTTCTGCTAGACACTGATGATTTCAGCCCAAGTAAAATAAAGCAATCCAGCAATCTATGTGCACTCAAAAATGTAAATTTCTCTGCTGCATCAAGGAGGGGCAATAACTCTGTACAGCAATCAGTGCTGATTGCTGATGGACTCTTGATTTTCCTTGTAATTATGAAGACAGACAAGTGCGCTTGTCAGTGTGAATATTTCCTGAAAGCTGATAGTCAAATTAAGCCATAAATTTGACAATGTTTTTTTTTTTTCTTTTGAATTCAGAAAATAACAAGCAGTCTTTAATTGTAGTGTGAAGTTGTGGAAGTATACTCATACACTTAATGTGTACTTTTACACAAAAAAATAATCAAAATAATTAAAAGTTACATTATCATAAGTAATGATAGTAGTTATAATCTGATCGCTACTTATCCTTATGCATGATGGATTCTAGTGAAAAAAATACAGTAATTCTGTAGTATTTTTATCTAAAAAAATATTCTCATACTAAGACAGACAGAAACCTCAGCCAGAACATTTGACATGGCTGCCTGGGGGGTGAGGCTGACAGGAGAAAGACATGCCGCAGCAAAGAGCCAGAGGTTAATAGCTAATAATTAAATGCAGAGTTGTTTATGCCCACATAGTATTTCTTCTTTACCTACTTTTTTTCCCACTTACTCAGTCCATCATGGGAAGCCCTCAGCAGTCTACACCTATTGCAGCATAACTAAGGCAGGATTCAGGGTCACCTGATCCAGCCCTAACTATATGCTTTCTCAAAAAAGCAAAAGGAAAGTTTTAAACCTAATCTTAAAAGTAGAGATAGTGTCTGTCTCCCTCAATCAGAGAAGATATTACGCGTTTCGTATTGAGCTGAGAAGGAACACAGTTTGTCCCGGACTTTTGCTATAATGAAAAAAAGACACAAAGCTGGAGTTATTCTGTCGTTACGCTGCACAGCTGCCTCTTCTTCTCTCATCCCCCTCTCTCCTGTTTCTACTTCAATCATGAAACTGATCAATGATCAGCTGATCGGCTTTTCTCTCTTGTTTGTTTATCGCCCACTTTGCGCCAGAAAGAGGAAACCAGCGGATGTCGCGCTAAACAACAGCAGCACGTTTAAGCTTGATCAGCTGTTGTTAGAATTTATTTAATATTAATTTCTAGTATCAGCTGATGTTTGCTGGAGCCACAGCTGTAAAGCTGCTGGTCATGATATCGGTTTGGATATGTGGTGAGAGGGAAACATGAAGATGAAACCAGGAGATGTCCTTACTGAATCATCAGAGCTGAACAGGTGATGGAGAAACAGGTTTACCTTTTAGGTGACATGAATGAGTTGAAGGGAAGTTATGAACTGTTTCTGAGAGACAAATAACACCAGGATCCTTTTCTGGTAGCTGACAGCTGGTAACTGTGCAGGGGCGGGTCTAGCAAAGTTTTGCCAGGGGGCAGGTAGGGCATTAACAGGGAGAGGGGGGCACAAAGAAATACTTTTCTTTCTTATTCTCATTTAAAATGTCTAGCTTTTATTAAATAATTATCTAAATCTTACAACCAAAGTTTTTATCTGACGTAAAATGTATAGAAATCATACATATACCAACAAGACTGTACATCACTGTCACAACAGCGATTTGTTTTCATTCAAAGGCTTTATGGCTTTAATACCTGGTGGGCCGGTCTGTAGTCAAAATGCCCGATTTTCTGTCCCAGTCCAGCCCTGCAGGTTAATACTGGCAGTGTCACCATGCCAGCTGACTGTATTTCATCATCAGCCAGTGTTGTTCTTTATCAATATTACCAAAGTTTACCATAAGGCAGCATAGAAAGTATTTACTTGCTTTCAGGTTTATTCAAATGTTAGTCTTTTCAGTTGTTTCCCCACTTTTTTCCTGTTTCAAACACACAGTTTGTGAGAAGATTATCTTCTTTTTTTAATCAGGCAGATAAAGTTTTACATTGGAATGCTAATTTGTCAATTGTTTATTACAAATGTTTGTATTTTAATATTCAAAAATGTTTTTGCCCAAAACATATGTGCACTATATGTCAGTAAAAATACTATGCAAATATTGCTCTCCTTGAATGCTGAGTAAACACTGACAAAGCACTGATTGTATCTCTTGTACTTTATCAACGCAGTATCTAAAAACTTTGCACCATAGTGGTTAAAATCTCATTCTAATAAGAGTTAAAAGCGCATTCGGTTATTAGGTTTATAGGATTATTGAATTATGGTTAGCGGTTGGTAGACTTTTTTTTTTAATAATTATCTGCCAATTACATCTGCCACCCTTCTCCAAATCTGTGCCCTTACCTGGCCCCCCCAACAAAAATTTTCTAGACACGCCACTGCCATGAGGTCTTTAAGATAAGATCTTGTATGTGATGAGAAGGATTTTAAATTCAATTGTGGATTAAATAGGAAAGGGACAATTAGAAGCCAATATGGGAGAAACATGTTTCTTGTGCCTTATTTTGGATATAGTGACGGCTTTTCAGTGAGTTTTTAAATCATCTTGATAATAATGAATTGCAGTAGTAGTAGTAGTAGTAGTAGTAGTAGACCAGTAGTGTGTAAAGAAGACTCCCCACTTACATGAACAAATTGGAATCTATTAGATATGATTCAAACAAAAAAACATGTTTCAAACTGCAGCACAATACCTTTGATACCTACACAGTGCTCTAATTGCTGTGATAAAATATTATGGTTAAGAGTACTGAACTCTTCACTGAGGTCAGGAGGGCAAGCACAGTGATGAGTCCACTGTCAGAGGCCATGAGAAGATCATTTGTAATGCTCACTAATGTAGTTTCTGTCCTATAATGCAGTCTGAAACGCATACAATAAACCATTCCTTTGCAGATGATCAGTTCCAAGAATTCTTTAAATAAAAGCAAAGTTTAAGGTTTGCCTATAATTAGCTAAGACAGCTGGGTCAAGTGATGACTTGACTTTTGTCAGCCTGCTCTATTATAGTGGATGAGCTTAACTTTAATTAAACCACTGAAAACAACACCCTCAACATTGCATTTAATATATTATCAGACTCACCTGGCTTCTCTCAAAATATAAATGAGCCCACCAACTGCTTTAATCACGCTTTGGACCTTGTCCTGACATAATGCATAGAAACTAAACGTTGATTTTTTTTTTCTCCTCTGAAAAACAGCTATAAATCACAGGTGTTTTGACTTCCTTGTGTAACTGACCTATGTAATCCTTGAATCAAATAACCCATTAACTAGAGAAAGAAAATGGTGATTCACTAATTTAAAAGAACTTTATATGACTTTAAAAAATTGTTTGTTGCTCTATATAAGCTCTCCATAAAGCTATGATATCTTAATATTCATAACAAAAATAACCCCAGGTTTTTATTCAGCATTGTTGCTAGGTTTACAGCCAGCTGAGACAAATCCAGAATTAATTTTAAAATCCTCCTCACATACAAAGTCTTGAACAGTCAGCCCTGTCATATCTTAAAAACCTCACAGTACCATATTCACCAAACAAAGTTCTTCATTCACTGACTTATTTGTGATCCCTAAAGAAGAAGAGGAGGCGGAGCCTTTTCTGTAGAACGAACCAGCTCCCAGTTTGGACTTGGTTGACAGACAGCCTCTCTACTTTTAAGATCAGGCTTAAAACTGTCCTTTTTGATAAAGCTTATATTCAGGGCTGGATCAAATCACTTCAAATGATCCCAATGCAGCTCACTGACAATGCCATTTAATATTCAGGCTCCAATGTGTCTTTTACTCAGTGTCTTTGATTGAACAACTATAGTGCTTGTGAACTTGAGACACCATAGAGAAAGCGTCCAAACAACATGGAGGTTGTGGATGCTTGCTGTTTGCTTAAGTGTATTATAGATGATTATCTTTAAGTGTAGAAAATTAGCTTTATTTTCTGGTCTCCTGGAAAGAGGTGAACAGATTTTGGATAAGTAGCATCGAAAACCACATTTTGTATAATCCGTGATATAGCAATGAGATGCATTCTCACACTTTAGTAAGACCTGGATTATTGTTGCTGTTGTGAAAATATATTATGAGGTATGTTTATGTTTTTAATTATTATTATTATTATTATTATTATTATTATTATTATTATTATTATTATTATTATTTCTGACATTTTGTCTGAGTGAGATGAGTTAATCCACTTGTGGAGAGCCAGGATTCAAGATCCAAAGCTGTGATGCAGGAAGAGTATCCAGCCTATACACATATGGACTTCCCAGGGCCCTGTGCTTCGTACGTCGCTCACTACATCCAAGATCAAATGAAACATCCAAGACCAAACCATCGCGCTAACCGTGAGCGCGCTAATCCGGTTCCCCGAACACACCTGCTGTTGACGATTAGTACAGCTGGACGCAGTAATGTGACATCACTGGGTGTCGTAAAAGGGGCTACGCATCGATAGTAGAAACATTGATCGGCAACCCTCTGATTGGTCGGCGAAAATGTCGACGGAGCGCGCTCGGCTCGGTATTTTTCGGCAGCAGAGCAAGAACTCTTGAGTGAGGGATTTCAGGAGTTTCAGAGTTTAATTAAAACGCAAGGGAACACTGCAAAGGCTGCAAAAGCAAGGAGAGAGGGCTGGCAGAAAGTTGCTGACAAATTAAACTCGTAAGTAATTTAATAAGAACAATAATAATGGAGTGGATTGATATAGCGCTTTTCAAGGCACCCAAAGCGCTTTACAATGCCACTATTCAGTCACTCTCACATTCACACACTGGTGGAGGCAGCTACGGTTGTAGCCACAGCTGCCCTGGGGCAGACTGACAGAAGCCAGGCTGCCATATCGCGCCATCGGCCCCTCTGGCCAACACCAGTAGGCGGTAGGGTAGATTTATTATATTACACTATATTATCCAATATTATATTACATTATATTATAATATGTTATATTATATCCCCTTTCACATTAGAGCCACAACAGGACCCACTAGAACATGGGAACAGGTAAAAGTGAAATATAGGAATATTCTACAGAATGGTAATATTTATCACTTATATTGCTTTTAGTCTCTTGGAAAGAGACCCTGAAATAATCTGTTTGTTTATAACAGCAACCAAGAAAAGGGCAGAGCAAAAAAAGACAGGTGGTGGTCCTGCACCCCCTCGTCAACAAGTTGGTTAAGTAAATAATACCCTCACGGGAAAATCGATATCTCTCTATGAGCACACTGTCGCGCTGAGCTAAAGGATCCTGTCTGTCCCGCAATATACGCTGAATTCTGAAAACTCTCCTTATCAATCTTGCACCTTCCGCAGGACATGGCTGCGACAGGCTTCCCAAATCCACCTTCGCTTTTATAGCCGTGGTCTCTCATCTTGATTACACGAAGTAATTTGCAATTGCTACTCTGAAATATGAATTACATCTGTAATAATCACATACATGTAATAGATATGTTAATAGTTCATTTCCCTTTTTTAGGAAATGACCTGTATGTATCTGTGTGAAATCAATAAATGGATCAGGTGCTGCATTATCTTTAGTTACATTGATGTTATTTATTTATGGTGAAACAGTGGTGGAATATCGCTGTTGCTTTCGTATAAATGAAGCGGGCATACCTGCGTGGCCGCGATCTAATCCTGTTTACATAAAGTAAACCTGCTCCCAGCAGGTTTACGCTTACGGCTCTGTTGCTATGACAGCAAGTCCCGGATGGCTTCGGGGAACCGAACGATCCAGGATCACGCGAAATCGTCAACAATCTAATCCAGCTAACTTACTTAGCGAGGTACGAAGAACAGGCCCCTGATCTTTCAGTGTGCTTTATTTGCCTGCAACATTCTGTAACACTGAATATTTAACCCCTACATAATATAAAATGAGCTAAGATCTTCTCTAAGTAAAATATTTACTTTTTAAAAAAAGAACAAAATACAGTAATTCAGCATTAAAA
>NW_024583443.1:57634-84012 GCF_018398535.1 Haplochromis burtoni
TGTATTTATAAAGACATCCTATTTGACTTAATTGTTAGCTAGGGATGTGTATGTCCTTTGTGCAATCTAGTGAACAATGCCTGGGATAAAAGGGGTCAAAGTATTAGCGCGATCTATCTTTTTTTTCTTTTTTAGCTAAATGTGATCAGTTATCCTTGCCTTTAGCTTTTATAACGAAAAGCCGTTACGTTTCTAACATACATAATTTAGGATAAATTAAACAGTTAAATAGTTTAGATTGACTATGGCTTCTTTTCTTTTTTTATTAAACCTTTTTCAACAAATGATGTAGAGCAACACATAATCTCATACTGTCTTTGTTACAGACACAGTGATCTCTAAAGAGAGCAACTTAAGCCTACTTTCAAATAATAACTTATAAGATGCTTCATGTCATTTTTTAAATTAGAAATACCTACAGCTTTTGTCATCAAAACCTAACTGGTGTTATCTGTTAAAAGGCCTTTCATGAGTAGGTAAAATTCTACTATAAATCAATAAACTGTAATGATCCAAAATAACCCTATCACTTTTATTACCCAATATTTAATCAAAGCTACCGAACCTATGACCCAACAGAATTAGTCAAGCTGTGGAGTTAATTGAAAGACCCAGCACATCACCAACCCTGAGTCATGACTTTTTAACCAATATTTGGTCATATTAACCCAACCTACAACCCTTCGACTTCTAAACTGAGTTATGAAAATAACCCAGCATTTTTTTGTGTGTAGATTTGCACAATAGAGCAAAAACAGTACATACAGTGTGCTTTAATACAGCAGCAGGTATGGTGGATGTTTTAAGTACAGACAAACTCTTTGCTCTTGATGGAGGCGGTCGCATCTTTTCCCTCTCCCTATCCCTTATCTTTCCTGCTTGGCTTCTCATGTCATTGTCTAGTCTCATGTAACTTCCCCTCAGAGAGTCTCTCAGTCTTGTTCTCTAAAACCAAAATAATTCTTGTCCTTGATAATGGGATTGTGTTTTGACTCTCTGCCCCTATCCCTCACACTCACCCCCCTCTCCATTCCAAACGCCTCCAATGCTTGCTACCCACCCGATGCAGACGGCGGGTCTGTCTAGAGCTGAAAACCCATATGGAAAAGATATATATAAATCTTATAAAGTTTGTATCTGTCATGTGTGAAACTTGTATGAAAAGGATACAAGAGTGAAAACAGATATAAGATCCCTTGAAAAATTCTATAAATAAAACTTGTATGTTTTGGATACTTACTAAAACAATATATGAAAGTAATGAGAAAGTGGCCACTTTCATGAGTAAATCATATTAGTTTTTACTATTTATTTTCCATATGGGAAGGGCTGCAGGACAAGATAGTTGCTCTCTATCTGGATCATTCCTTACCCCATACCCTCCCCCGTCTGTACAGGCATAAAACCAGGACAAACAGATTCAGGGATAGCTTCTTTCCCAGAGCTATCACCGTAGTAAATAAGCACAAAAACAATTGAACCTATTCCATACCGTCACTGTCATTATATTATGCTGCTATTCATACTGTCATTATATTAATGCTGCTATCCTGTATATATTGTACATACTATTGTTTGAGTACTTACGATTGTTTTTTTGTACTTTTTATATTTTACATTTATATTTATTATTGAAACTTGCACCAAGGGAGTGGCACTCCAATTTCGTTGTACTCTGTACAATGACAATAAAGGCTATTCTATTCTATTCTATTCTTTCTATTCATGTGCTTTTTTTCTGAGGTGTTTTCTTTTAGTGTCCTCAAACTGGTCTCCCAGTAGGAGCCCAGCTTGAGTAGAGTTCTTTTTTTTCTCCTCTTGTCCCTGAAGCGCATACGTTCACATTTCTTTTTGGTGCAGCCATATCTGCAGTCCACTGTCCTCTTTACAATTTTAGCATATTCAGCTCTAGGTAGTTCTGACTGCCACACTTAACTGACTGCCAGCTATTCTGTATGCAGACTCATCACCATCTTTGATGAATCCAATGACCCTAATATCATCTTCACAATTTGGTCTTTTGAGTGCAGTGAATAGAGGTGTCGTTTCAGTTCTCTTTTAGCATATCTGCCATCTTTGGCTCTTATGTGTTCCTTATGATTTGGCACTATATAGCTGAACTGAATCAAACTGAATTGAATAATGCAGGGCTCGCAAAATCGCTAGCCCATTGGGCTATCATGGGCAGGGCTGAGATAGATTTTGGTAGCCTGACCAGAGAAATTGCTAGCCCCAACGTCCTGGGGCTAGCGATTTTGCGAGCCCTGCAATGACACACTTGCTTTGACTAATGGAGCCTTTAGTCACTATAATTGCTAATTAAGCAGATTGGAACATCTACAATTTTTTTTAATAACTTGCTGTTTCTACACATATTTTAATGCTTTCTTTGAGCTGGAATCTGAATTCTTATGATCACATTTAGGCACATTCCCCAAATATGTTGTGCTCTGTTATTCCTTTCCCACTCCAAGCTGTTTCCAGTGAGACCAATGTATAAAGCGATACAAAGAGTAGAGCTAGAGATACTTGTGCTCCACATTCCGTTTCTGAAATTACTAGCAATGGTTGTGAACTCGTAGTCTAGGGCTACATCCTGCAAATCCTCTCTGCAAGTGACATCCGATTTCTTCCTGGGGCATTGAAAGCCACTTTAACCAAACCTGCTGAACTGTAAAGGAATTTAAATGAATGTATGACTCAAGCCTGCTTCAATTCTCTCCACCTCCCTTTTTTGTTGTTGGTTTTTTGCAGTGTGCGTATTAATATTCATAAGAAGAAACCATTTTCAATCACTATCAGGGAGTTCTTCTCCAACTGAAAAATTTAATATATGTAATGCCTGGAGTCAACAATGACAGAGATTGAGTATTTTGGTCACAGAGCTGCAGCTGATTCTATGCAGAATGACTTCCATTCCTTATAAATTTATATAAATGGTATCTCACATGAGGAACCCATTTCTGTAGTGGAAATAAGTGGCTCACAATATAGGTTTTTTAATACAATAGCATTCAGCTCTCAAACTGAGTTCTGTGTGAATTCAATATGTCCCTGGTGCCAAAAGAAACATAAAACTTATCCAATCCCAGCTATTAAAAGACAGCAAAAGACAACAGAGTTATTCCCTACATAAATGTTGTGATTTAGCACTCTATCAATGAAACTGAATTGAATTGAACAAGTCATTCCCAGTGGAGTTTGCATTTATTCCCTGCATGATTAAAGATATAGGATCTTATTTCTCTCTTCATTAGAGCAATTTGAGTTTTAATTTTTACTGATGCAACTGCAAATGGAATTCTGCTCAAGCAAAATCGAATCTCTGTACGTCTAGTGACGTGAAAGTGCCATAGCTATGTTGTATATCAATGATTTTGTAGATTTCGTAGTGCAGATGTGACAGCTGTTATTTCACACTGTTAATGTTCAGGGAATTCATTAGTCAGCTGTGCACTCACTATTGCTGACCTAATACGCATGAAGAGCTGAGGTAGAAAGTAAAGCATCAAAACAGGTTTAGCACACTGTCAAAAGCAGCAGGCAGGTAAAACAGGGTAAGAGTGATGCATATGGAGAGGCAGCCTGAGGAGAGCAAAAGGCTTTTGAAAGAGTCTAACATTACTTTCTGCCTGGCACACTTGGAGGCAGGTTTGGAAAGCACAGTTCATTTCAAACTTGTATGCTAAGAAGGGTTTTTCTTTCAGTTACTTATTTTTTTGACTCCCCTCAGTAAAGGTGCAAGCTGTTATTGTATAAATAGACTTGATTCCCACCTGGGCCCTGTGCTTCGTACGTCGCTCACTACATCCAAGATCAAATGAAACATCCAAGACCAAACCATCGCGCTAACCGTGAGCGCGCTAATCCGGTTCCCCGAACACACCTGCTGTTGACGATTAGTACAGCTGGACGCAGTAATGTGACATCACTGGGTGTCGTAAAAGGGGCTACGCATCGATAGTAGAAACATTGATCGGCAACCCTCTGATTGGTCGGCGAAAATGTCGACGGAGCGCGCTCGGCTCGGTATTTTTCGGCAGCAGAGCAAGAACTCTTGAGTGAGGGATTTCAGGAGTTTCAGAGTTTAATTAAAACGCAAGGGAACACTGCAAAGGCTGCAAAAGCAAGGAGAGAGGGCTGGCAGAAAGTTGCTGACAAATTAAACTCGTAAGTAATTTAATAAGAACAATAATAATGGAGTGGATTGATATAGCGCTTTTCAAGGCACCCAAAGCGCTTTACAATGCCACTATTCAGTCACTCTCACATTCACACACTGGTGGAGGCAGCTACGGTTGTAGCCACAGCTGCCCTGGGGCAGACTGACAGAAGCCAGGCTGCCATATCGCGCCATCGGCCCCTCTGGCCAACACCAGTAGGCGGTAGGGTAGATTTATTATATTACACTATATTATCCAATATTATATTACATTATATTATAATATGTTATATTATATCCCCTTTCACATTAGAGCCACAACAGGACCCACTAGAACATGGGAACAGGTAAAAGTGAAATATAAGAATATTCTACAGAATGGTAATATTTATCACTTATATTGCTTTTAGTCTCTTGGAAAGAGACCCTGAAATAATCTGTTTGTTTATAACAGCAACCAAGAAAAGGGCAGAGCAAAAAAAGACAGGTGGTGGTCCTGCACCCCCTCGTCAACAAGTTGGTTAAGTAAATAATACCCTCACGGGAAAATCGATATCTCTCTATGAGCACACTGTCGCGCTGAGCTAAAGGATCCTGTCTGTCCCGCAATATACGCTGAATTCTGAAAACTCTCCTTATCAATCTTGCACCTTCCGCAGGACATGGCTGCGACAGGCTTCCCAAATCCACCTTCGCTTTTATAGCCGTGGTCTCTCATCTTGATTACACGAAGTAATTTGCAATTGCTACTCTGAAATATGAATTACATCTGTAATAATCACATACATGTAATAGATATGTTAATAGTCATTTCCCTTTTTTAGGAAATGACCTGTATGTATCTGTGTGAAATCAATAAATGGATCAGGTGCTGCATTATCTTTAGTTACATTGATGTTATTTATTTATGGTGAAACAGTGGTGGAATATCGCTGTTGCTTTCGTATAAATGACGCGGGCATACCTGCGTGGCCGCGATCTAATCCTGTTTACATAAAGTAAACCTGCTCCCGAGCAGGTTTACGCTTACGGCTCTGTTGCTATGACAGCAAGTCCCGGATGAGCTTCGGGGAACCGAACGATCCAGGATCACGCGAAATCGTCAACAATCTCATCCAGCTAACTTCACTTAGCGAGGTACGAAGAACAGGCCCCTGATCTTTCAGTGTGCTTTATTTGCCTGCAACATTCTGTAACACTGAATATTTAACCCCTACATAATATAAAATGAGCTAAGATCTTCTCTAAGTAAAATATTTACTTTTTAAAAAAAGAACAAAATACAGTAATTCAGCATTAAAACAATAAAGTTTTTTTTTTTTTTTTTTTTTTAGCTATTTCTAATTTTTTGTAGCTTTTTCATTTCAGGTGTGTAATATTCATATTTAAATAGGCAATAACAGCTTAGCACCTTTACTGAGGGGAGTCAAAAAAATAAGTAACTGAAAGAAAAACCCTTCTTAGCATACAAGTTTGAAATGAACTGTGCTTTCCAAACCTGCCTCCAAGTGTGCCAGGCAGAAAGTAATGTTAGACTCTTTCAAAAGCCTTTTGCTCTCCTCAGGCTGCCTCTCCATATGCATCACTCTTACCCTGTTTTACCTGCCTGCTGCTTTTGACAGTGTGCTAAACCTGTTTTGATGCTTTACTTTCTACCTCAGCTCTTCATGCGTATTAGGTCAGCAATAGTGAGTGCACAGCTGACTAATGAATTCCCTGAACATTAACAGTGTGAAATAACAGCTGTCACATCTGCACTACGAAATCTACAAAATCATTGATATACAACATAGCTATGGCACTTTCACGTCACTAGACGTACAGAGATTCGATTTTGCTTGAGCAGAATTCCATTTGCAGTTGCATCAGTAAAAATTAAAACTCAAATTGCTCTAATGAAGAGAGAAATAAGATCCTATATCTTTAATCATGCAGGGAATAAATGCAAACTCCACTGGGAATGACTTGTTCAATTCAATTCAGTTTCATTGATAGAGTGCTAAATCACAACATTTATGTAGGGAATAACTCTGTTGTCTTTTGCTGTCTTTTAATAGCTGGGATTGGATAAGTTTTATGTTTCTTTTGGCACCAGGGACATATTGAATTCACACAGAACTCAGTTTGAGAGCTGAATGCTATTGTATTAAAAAACCTATATTGTGAGCCACTTATTTCCACTACAGAAATGGGTTCCTCATGTGAGATACCATTTATATAAATTTATAAGGAATGGAAGTCATTCTGCATAGAATCAGCTGCAGCTCTGTGACCAAAATACTCAATCTCTGTCATTGTTGACTCCAGGCATTACATATATTAAATTTTTCAGTTGGAGAAGAACTCCCTGATAGTGATTGAAAATGGTTTCTTCTTATGAATATTAATACGCACACTGCAAAAAACCAACAACAAAAAAGGGAGGTGGAGAGAATTGAAGCAGGCTTGAGTCATACATTCATTTAAATTCCTTTACAGTTCAGCAGGTTTGGTTAAAGTGGCTTTCAATGCCCCAGGAAGAAATCGGATGTCACTTGCAGAGAGGATTTGCAGGATGTAGCCCTAGACTACGAGTTCACAACCATTGCTAGTAATTTCAGAAACGGAATGTGGAGCACAAGTATCTCTAGCTCTACTCTTTGTATCGCTTTATACATTGGTCTCACTGGAAACAGCTTGGAGTGGGAAAGGAATAACAGAGCACAACATATTTGGGGAATGTGCCTAAATGTGATCATAAGAATTCAGATTCCAGCTCAAAGAAAGCATTAAAATATGTGTAGAAACAGCAAGTTATTAAAAAAAATTGTAGATGTTCCAATCTGCTTAATTAGCAATTATAGTGACTAAAGGCTCCATTAGTCAAAGCAAGTGTGTCATTGCAGGGCTCGCAAAATCGCTAGCCCCAGGACGTTGGGGCTAGCAATTTCTCTGGTCAGGCTACCAAAATCTATCTCAGCCCTGCCCATGATAGCCCAATGGGCTAGCGATTTTGCGAGCCCTGCATTATTCAATTCAGTTTGATTCAGTTCAGCTATATAGTGCCAAATCATAAGGAACACATAAGAGCCAAAGATGGCAGATATGCTAAAAGAGAACTGAAACGACACCTCTATTCACTGCACTCAAAAGACCAAATTGTGAAGATGATATTAGGGTCATTGGATTCATCAAAGATGGTGATGAGTCTGCATACAGAATAGCTGGCAGTCAGTTAAGTGTGGCAGTCAGAACTACCTAGAGCTGAATATGCTAAAATTGTAAAGAGGACAGTGGACTGCAGATATGGCTGCACCAAAAAGAAATGTGAACGTATGCGCTTCAGGGACAAGAGGAGAAAAAAAAGAACTCTACTCAAGCTGGGCTCCTACTGGGAGACCAGTTTGAGGACACTAAAAGAAAACACCTCAGAAAAAAAGCACATGAATAGAAAGAATAGAATAGAATAGAATAGCCTTTATTGTCATTGTACAGAGTACAACGAAATTGGAGTGCCACTCCCTTGGTGCAAGTTTCAATAATAAATATAAATGTAAAATATAAAAAGTACAAAAAAACAATCGTAAGTACTCAAACAATAGTATGTACAATATATACAGGATAGCAGCATTAATATAATGACAGTATGAATAGCAGCATAATATAATGACAGTGACGGTATGGAATAGGTTCAATTGTTTTTGTGCTTATTTACTACGGTGATAGCTCTGGGAAAGAAGCTATCCCTGAATCTGTTTGTCCTGGTTTTATGCCTGTACAGACGGGGGAGGGTATGGGGTAAGGAATGATCCAGATAGAGAGCAACTATCTTGTCCTGCAGCCCTTCCCATATGGAAAATAAATAGTAAAAACTAATATGATTTACTCATGAAAGTGGCCACTTTCTCATTACTTTCATATATTGTTTTAGTAAGTATCCAAAACATACAAGTTTTATTATAGTAATTTTTCAAGGGATCTTATATCTGTTTTCACTCTTGTATCCTTTTCATACAAGTTTCACACATGACAGATACAAACTTTATAAGATTTATATATATCTTTTCCATATGGGTTTTCAGCTCTAGACAGACCCGCCGTCTGCATCGGGTGGGTAGCAAGCATTGGAGGCGTTTGGAATGGAGAGGGGGGTGAGTGTGAGGGATAGGGGCAGAGAGTCAAAACACAATCCCATTATCAAGGACAAGAATTATTTTGGTTTTAGAGAACAAGACTGAGAGACTCTCTGAGGGGAAGTTACATGAGACTAGACAATGACATGAGAAGCCAAGCAGGAAAGATAAGGGATAGGGAGAGGGAAAAGATGCGACCGCCTCCATCAAGAGCAAAGAGTTTGTCTGTACTTAAAACATCCACCATACCTGCTGCTGTATTAAAGCACACTGTATGTACTGTTTTTGCTCTATTGTGCAAATCTACACACAAAAAAATGCTGGGTTATTTTCATAACTCAGTTTAGAAGTCGAAGGGTTGTAGGTTGGGTTAATATGACCAAATATTGGTTAAAAAGTCATGACTCAGGGTTGGTGATGTGCTGGGTCTTTCAATTAACTCCACAGCTTGACTAATTCTGTTGGGTCATAGGTTCGGTAGCTTTGATTAAATATTGGGTAATAAAAGTGATAGGGTTATTTTGGATCATTACAGTTTATTGATTTATAGTAGAATTTTACCTACTCATGAAAGGCCTTTTAACAGATAACACCAGTTAGGTTTTGATGACAAAAGCTGTAGGTATTTCTAATTTAAAAAATGACATGAAGCATCTTATAAGTTATTATTTGAAAGTAGGCTTAAGTTGCTCTCTTTAGAGATCACTGTGTCTGTAACAAAGACAGTATGAGATTATGTGTTGCTCTACATCATTTGTTGAAAAAGGTTTAATAAAAAAAGAAAAGAAGCCATAGTCAATCTAAACTATTTAACTGTTTAATTTATCCTAAATTATGTATGTTAGAAACGTAACGGCTTTTCGTTATAAAAGCTAAAGGCAAGGATAACTGATCACATTTAGCTAAAAAAGAAAAAAAAGATAGATCGCGCTAATACTTTGACCCCTTTTATCCCAGGCATTGTTCACTAGATTGCACAAAGGACATACACATCCCTAGCTAACAATTAAGTCAAATAGGATGTCTTTATAAATACATTCAAGAAAATACTCATTAGCGCAACACCTGTTAATGTCAGTTATTTTAGCAAGAATGCACACTTACAAGCAAACCTCTCTCCACAATATTCAAGCATTACTCACTGCAGAGTTAGACTGAGCCAAAGAGATGAATAACGTTAAAGGACTTTGTCGCTACCACACTCTGTAAAGATGACACAAGATTTAATATAAGCATAAAACAGCCTAACCTTTGAAAAATACATATCTGTAGAAATATTAGTCTGTAAGCTGCCTTGCATAATCCTACAAAGTGCTTTTCTTTGGGATAATAAACAACTGGCATTGGTGTTTATTGGATTAATATTGATTGATTTATTTTTTGGTCATGTCATTGTTTATGAATTATTTTTTAGTGATTGCTTTATTTATATTTCCAATAGCGATTAAATGTTTTTGCACTCATAATAGGGATTATTGTGCACCTAAATATAGCCTCAAAATAAATCATCATAAATCATACAGAAATATAAACTATGCAAGTTATAAACAGTTGTAGGATTATAATTATTGTATTGTATTGTACAGAATTGTATTGTACAGAACCGGCAGCACGGTGGCACGGTGGTTAGCACTGTTGCCGCACAGCAAGAAGGTCCTGAGTTCAATTCCAACATCAGGCCGGGGTCTTTCTGTGTGGAGTTTGCATGTTCTCCCCGTGTTTGCGTGGGTTCTCTCCGGGTACTCCGGCTTCCTCCCACCGTCCAAAGACATGCAGCTTGTGGGGATAGGTTAATTGATTAATCCAAATTGTCACTAGGTGTGAATGTGGAGTGTGAATGGTTGTCTGTCCCTATGTGTTAGCCCTGCGACAGACTGGCGACCTGTCCAGGGTGTACCCCGCCTTCGCCCTATGACAGCTGGGATAGGCTCCAGCGCCCCCCGCGACCCTGAAAAGGATAAGCGGAAGCGAATGGATGGATGGTATTGTACAGAATGATTATCTTACACGCTATTACAGTAGTGCAGTTAAGATAAGTGAAATATGTGGATAATTTTACAGAGGTTATATAAAGTGCTAATGGTTGTGAGTGGTGGTTCAGTCCAGGTTATTATTGTGGTATGAGGGTACAGTTGTCCTTTTTGTTTTTGTCATTGTGTGTGTGTTCAGTTATAGGTGGTTGTGGGTTGTGTATGTTCAGTCCATGAGTTTAAGTGGGTCAGATGTCAGGAGGCACAGTTCAGGAGTCTGACAGCTGTAGGGGAAGAAGCTGTTTCCGGTACCTGGTGGTCTTAGTCCGGAGGCTCCTGTAGCGCCTCCCAGAGGGCAGGAGTGTGAAGAGTCCATGTGCTGGGTGACTGGGGTCTTTGATAATTTTCCCAGCCCTTTTCAGACACCGCTTCCTGTTTCATGACCCTCTGCAACACCTTCCCATCCGAGGCAGAGCAGTTCCCATAACAGACTGTTATACAGTTGGTCAGGGTGCTCTTGATGGTGGAGCGATAAAAGTTCACCAGGATGTCTGAGCAGAGGTGGTTCTTCTTCAGAGTCCTCAGGAAGAAGAGGTGCTGGTGAGCCTTCTTGACCAGCTTGGAGTAGTTGGTCATCCAGATGAGATCCTCGGAGATGTGGACACCCAGGAACTTGAAGCTGCTCACAGGCTCCACAGCCATACCTTTAATGTAGATGGGTGAATGTGGATCAGCATTCCTCCTGTAGTCCACGATGAGCTCCTTGGTCTTTTCGGTGTTGAGCAGCAGGTTGTTTGTGTCGCACTCAGCCAGACGATCCACCTCCTCCCTGTAGGTGGCCTCATTGTTGAGGCCAAGCACCATGGTGTCATCTGCAAACTTAATGATGGTGTTGGAACCATCGGCAAGTCTGCAGTTGTGGGTGAAGAAGGAGTAGAGGAAAGGGCTAATCACACAGCCTTGTAGTACACCGGTGTTCATTGTGATGGTAGATGAGCAGTGGTTATCCAGCCGGACATGTTGGGGCCAGTTGGTCAGGAAGTCCAGTAACCATTTACACATGAGGGAACTGATGCCTAGGTCTGTCAGATTCCTGGTGAGTTGTGAGGGGAGGATTGTATTGAACACTGAACTGAAGTCTATAAACAGCATTCTGGTGTAGGTGTTGTTATTGTGAGAGGACAGAGTGCAGCGCAATGGAGACTGCATCATCTGTGCTCCTGTTCTGATAGTATGCGAATAGGTGGGGGTCCAGGGTGGGAGACAGACAGGATTTGAAGTGTGCTAGGACCAGCCGCCCTAAGCACTTTGTAATGATGGAGGTGAGGGCTACTGGGCGGTAATCATTGAGGCTTGGTGGGTTGGAGTTTTTGGGTATCGGGACAATGGAGGTCGATTTGGAGCAGGCCAGTACCACAGCGTGGGCCAATGACAGGTTGAATATGTCTATCAGCACTTCTGCAAGCTCCCCAGAACACGCTCTGAGAACACGCCGGGGATGCCATCGGGACATGCAGCCTTGTGGACATTAATCCTGCTCAGCACCGCTCCTAAATCGGTGGAGGAGAGAGTCAGTGGTTGGTGGTCCGGAGTCACATCTGCTTTGGTTGCAGTTGTTGGACTCCCTTGCTCAAAACAAGCATCAAAGCTGTTGAGCTTGTTGAGGAAGGAGACATCCTGTAGTCTGTAATGGTCTGGAGTCTTTGCCACATGCGTCGGGGGTTGGGAGTTGGAGAAGTATTCTTCTACCTTCTTTTTGTAATGGTATTTGGCTTTTTTGATACCCCTCTTTAGCTTAGCCCTGGCTGTATTGTAGGCCTGTGCATCTCCTGACCTGAAGGTGGTGTTGCAAACCTTCAGGAGGAGTTGAAGATTCTGGTTCATCCAAGGCTTCTGGTTGGGGTACATGGCAATCCGTTCCTGGGCGGTGACACGGTCTGTAGTTTTGGAGATGTAATCCAGTACAGATGAGGTGGGTTAGGGTTAATTGTCCTCACAGCAGGTTTCACACGCTGGATGAGTGGTGAGGTACCGAGGTGTATGGAACAGGGAGAGAAGGTCCGATTGTCGAATGTGAGGGAGGGGTGTTACTTTCTAGGCTCCAGCCAGATTGGAATAAACATGGTCTAAAGTCTTGTTCCCTCTGGTGTGGCAGGACACATGTTGGTGGAATCTGGGGACTGTCTTTAAGTTGGTGTGATTGAAGTCGTCAGCAACACTAAAAGACGCCTCGAGGTGTTTAGTCAGGTGTTTGTTAATGGCTGCATAAAGTTCTTTCATGGCCAACCTAGCATCAGGGGGGATATACACTGCAGTGAGTATGAAAGAAGTGAGTTCTCTGGGGAGATAATAAGGTCTGCATTTGACCATTAAAAACTCCGCATTAGGTGAGCAGTGACTCTCAGTAGTAGTGGAGTTCATGCACCAAGCATTGTTAATATAAATGCACAAACCTCCACCTCTGGTCTTGCCGGAGTCATCTGCTAGCCTGTCGGCTCGGTGTGTGTGGTGTCCTGCTAACTCAATAGCAATATCCGGGCAGCTATTGTTCAACCATGTTTCAGTGAAAAACATGACATTTAAGTCCATAATCCGTCTGTTGTTAGTGATGGAGAGCCGTATCTCATCCATTTTGTTTACCAGAGAACGGACACTGGCGAGGAAAATGCTGGGTAAAGGCAGCCGTTGTGCTGTTAGCTTTAGCTTAGCCCGTAGCCCTCCGCACCTACCTCGCCTTTGTTTACATTCTCGGCGCCGTCTGTGTGCACTTCCACCCAGCTGGGGAGAGTGGGCAGCCTCCGGTGTTCTGGAGATCTCTGGGATGAGTCGGAGATCAGTGATAAAACTGTTGGAGTTATGAGTCCAAATGTCCAGAAGCTCTTGTCTGCTGTAGGTCAGCAATTTCACAATTTGTGTATATTTTCTAAGTTCACTATTTTGTCATGTGTTGAGAAAAACAGATTTAAAAATTACATGGTCTAATATTTACATTTAGCATATAACTGCAACATGCTTTTTTTTCGTTTTTTTTAATGACTCGAAAGGACTTAAAATTCAAAATTTCAGACTTGTGACTTTACTTGGACTTTTACACCAGTGACTTGAGACTCGACTCTGACTTGCCTGACATTACTTGAGACTTGACTTGAGACTTGAGAATAAAGACTTGAGACTTACTTGAGACTTGCAAAACAATGACTTGGTCCCACCTCTGGTTATAAGTGTTGAATGTTCTAAGCTACAGATGCTTTACTGCTGATGCTAGGTGTGATGCTAGCTGCTATTTGTGGTTGCCTGAAGAACTGATTCAAGCCAACCTTGGATTTCAGATAAGCCCTATGCATTTGTGCAATATCTCTAAAATGAGAAGCATCCCTTCTACTACACTCAATATTTATGATCAGGTTGCTCTAAAAGCTCCATGAAAACTCTTCAGTTTATGCAGTTTATGCAGATGATGCAGCAAGAATCCCAAGCTGATATTGACTTGTCGTCATTGGCTCCCTGTTAAATCCAGAATCAAGTTTAAAATCATTTTCCTTGCATACAAGGTCTTGAATAATCATCATCATCATTTATTTATTTATATAGCACTTTAAAAACACACCTGGTAGACCAAAGTGCTGTACAATACTAATATGCACATAGTAATAAAACCAGACATAGCAATAAAATAAAATAAAAAAATATCAGTTACCCACAGAGTTAAAAGCCAGAAAATAAAAATAGTTTTTTAATAAAGACTTAAAAACTGGCACTGATGTAGCCTGTCTAATATGGAGAGGAAGGTTATTCCAAAGCATTGGCACTGCAACAGAGAACGCTTGGTCTCCTCTAAGTTTCAGCCGTGACTGGACCGAAAGCAGCAACTGCTCAGCTGACCGAAGGGAACGAGTGGGGACGTGGTGCTTCAACAAGTCAGACAAATAAACAGGTGCCAGACCATTTAGAGATTTAAAAACCAATAAAAGGACTTTAAAACAGATCCTGAATTTCAATTGGAAGCCAGTGTAAAGAGGCCAAAATCGGAGTGATGTGATCAAATTTTCTTTTGCCAGTTAAAAATCATCCCTCAGCATTTTGCACTAATTGCAAGCGTGACAAAGTGCCCTGCCCAACCCCTATTAAAAGAGAATTACAATAATCTAAATGTGAGGTAATAAAGGCATGAATAACACTTTCCAAGTCACGCTTGGAAAGAAAGGGCTTAACTTTTGATAAACGTCTGAGGTGATAAAATGCTGATTTTACCACCCCGTTTACATGGTCATCAAAGGTAAGTGCAGAATCTATTTTAACTCTGAGATTTGTGATCGAACTCTTTAGTTGGGAAGTCAAAGCTGCAAGATCAACATCCGGAGTATGAGAAGAACAATTTGGGCCAAATAAAATTGCTTCTGTCTTCCCATCATTAAAATTTAAAAAGTTTTTTGCCAATCATGCTTTGACATCAGTAAGGAAGTCAAGCAGAGGTCGAGTTGGGAGACTATCAGAATGACTAAAAGGTAAGTAGAGCTGGCAGTCATCTGCGTATAGATGGAACGGCACTTTATGTTTCCGGAAAATCGCGCCAAGAGGCAAAAGGTACAGTGAAAACAATAACGACCCAAGAATAAATCCCTGTGGCACACCCCGAAGCAGAGGGGCCACAGAGGATGAAGCCGACCCCAACTTAACACAAAAGGTCCTATTTAAGAGATAGAGATCAGATTATCATGGTCCTTGGTTATGCGACCCAGTGTTTCTGAGTTTCATGATATTTTGCTATTCATCTGTATTCTAGTTTCTTTGCAGTTTATCTAGTTATATTCTGTCATACTTAGTTTGCAGTTATATTTCATAGTGTATCGGGTTCCCTTTGTGTCTCATCCCTGTGTTAATTGCCTTAGTTTCACTTCCACTGTGGTGTCATTTGGTTCATTCTAGTCAGCTGTTTCCTCATGTGTCTCCACTTCCCCAGATCACCTCATGTGTGTATTTAACCTCTGGGGGGTCCTAGAAAAATGCATACACTATTGGGCTTAGAGCCACAAATCGACCACGCCATGAAAAGTGCTATAAAATATCTATATATTAATATTTTTCCACTTTAAATTAGCCAATCTTTTAGACCTACTTCTCCTTGAAATATTCATATCAAGTTTTAATTACATTTCGCGGATTTTAACCCTTTATATCCCGGTTTCGTCACATGAGCGCACTGTTTTTTTTAGCCCCAAAAAACAAAGAAATCAAATATTTCCCAAAAGATACAATTCCAAGGCCCGGACTCCCGAGTACCACCAACATTCGGAAGATGGCCCATTATTTGGTTGTAATGACCGTGGAATGGGAAATAGCGTTTATAATGGGTTTCAATGGGGCACAAATCGACCACTAGGACCAATAGTGTAAGTTTATCTGTAGCTCAGCCACTGAAGCTAATTTAAGGGAGTCAGACTGGAATTTTGAAATATATGTAACCAGACTTTTTTTTGGAAAAGTTGGCTATATTCCGTTCAACACAGTGCAAATGGCGTGTATACGAACAATGAAAAATGGCACAAATCGACCCAAGACCACCCAGAGGTTAAGTCCTCTGTCTTCCTGTGTACAGGGTCATGTCGTCTGTGTTCGATCCCTCATGACAGGTTAAGTGTTTTTCAGGATTTTGTGCAGGTCATGTTCATGTTTGCTAATTCATGAGTTTCTTCATGCACCTGCACAAAGTCTTGTTCATAGTCGTCATAGTCATGGTTATTTTCCCATAGTCGTTTCTCATAGACATTTCTAGTATTTCCCAGTTTAGGTTTTGGTATAGTCCTCGCCTCTGCTCTGATTGTGTCATTTGTTTGTACTCTGGTTATCAGCCCAAATAAAGGCTCATCTTCAGTTTGAGATTCAATACAGTCTCCTCACCTGTGTCTGCTCTTGGGTCTACCTCACTCACCCCACTCGGTCTGCTCTGCAGACTGTGACGCAGGTCCCATCTTAAAAGACCTCTTTGTGTCATATCACCAATAGAGCACTTTGTTTTCAGAATGCTGGCTTACATGTGGTTCCTCAAAGCATTGTGCAGTGTTGGGGTGTAATGTGTTCCAAAGCAACGTGTTAAAGTAATGTAATTCTCTAATTTTAGTACTTCACTAACTTGTGTTACACTTATGTTGATACTTGTGTTACAAAGCTTCTAAAGGTACATGCCTGCCATAGAGAAAGAAATAAAAATGTGGTTTTTTTTCTTTTTTTTTCCATCCTGTGCACCACAATTAGCAATTACAGTTTGGGTGCAGGGAGGAGGACAGTGGTGGAGGCATGTACAACTTTTTAGGAAAGGATATATAAACATTAATGTAATTTTTCTTGCACAAAGGTACAGTGTCCTTTACCAGAAACAGCTGCATTATATTGCTAACACAACTTGGGCTCACAAGCATCTGTGCATACATATGCTAAAACAAAGCTAGCAAAGAGTTCAGGGTAATGTTAACACTTAAGTGTTAACATCACCCTGAACTCTGGGCTGGAGTAGTCTCCCAGCCCAGCAGCCAGAGCCTGGATTTCAATAGGTAACAAAATCAGTGATGAGCAGTCACACTTGTTTCCAATCTCCATTTGCCTATTGGGGCATTGCATACTTTTTCAAAGGGGATTTTTCCCATATTACTTGCATCATCTGTTGCTTACATAGTCATTGACTCAGTGGGGAGGCACTGTAGTTTTTAAGACAGATGAAAAAGACTTTTTCTCACCCTGAAACTTCTATTCATATGAGTTCTAATTTATTTGACTATACCTTTCTTAATTATATTTTAAGGTTTTTTTTTTGTTCTTTTAATTTAGTTTTTTTAATTTTTTCCCCACAAAACGTATTGATGAAATTGGGATTTAAGCACAATCTCAACAGTTTTTATCAACCTCAGAAATATTTTTTCTTTCAAAACAGATACAATTCTTCCGTTACCTGGAATATTATTCTGAATGTTTCATGTCAACCAGCTTTGAAGAAAGATGATGGACATCCATCCTCTCTAATGTGCCCCTTCAAAAGCAGGTTTTTGACATATAGCACTTCCAGATTTGATTTCAGTTCTCAGCAAAGAGCTTGGCCCAGTGCCACAGGTGTTTTAGACCTCAGCCAAATGGAGACTGCTCTCCCATGGCCATCTTAGATGATTAATGAACTGACTTCCTGACAAGTGTGACAGCCCAAGTTGACAGTTGATGTTTCCCTTGTGATCTATCAGTCATTCAGAGGAGCTCACCACACAAGACAAGGGCATTAGCCATCTACCCCCCAGGAGAATAATACTACATATGTGGACTAAATATAGACTGAGTAATCTTACTTCATTTTTTGCTTAAAGTTATGAATCAACAGAAATAACTGTTGTGGTTTTCCAGACTGTTTTGTTTTTAAAAGACTGTTTTGTTTTTAAACAAATAATGACTATATTTCTGACTAGAAGAGAAGTTGTATGAGCTGAGGCAAATACACACATATGGTCGGATCATTGAACAAATCCACGTTTAAAGATTAATAGATATTTGGTAAACCTTTTAGTTGTTTAGCTCTCAATTCATACCTTAATATGACTAACAAAGCTAATAACTGATAACAAGATAAACCACGAACTATATATATTTAATAATGTCCTGATCTTAAAAAAAGTAAGTGTTATGTATTCTGTTGTAATTTATTGTGTAACTTATTATATTAATTAAATGTTAATAATTATTCCTATATCACTTCTATGGTCAACTGTGGTCTGTAATAACAAATTTTTGAATAACAGATATAAAAGACTTGTCAAAAGTGAAGCTCTCTCCATTTGGTACAATCTTTGTATTATTGAGAGTAGAGTTTCTCACAGCCATGTAATAATAAAAGTATGCAGTGTCCTCCAAGAGAAGCATGTGGCCTCTAATTTTATTAGCAGATAGGGGCATGCCGTTGGCATACACAACATTCCTACCTACCTTCCTACCATTCCTATCTGTTATTTGGATGGATATGTAGTTCACATGTATTTCTAATTGTAGAATTTAAATATACTACAAGCTAAAAGCAACACAGCTTCTGCAGCCAAAGGACTAGTTTGTGAATGTCTGTAACAGGAATATTGCTACACTAATTTTGGATAAGGTATACAAGATCAACGTTTAGGATAATTATGCTACTTTGAGCGTAATATTATTTATTATATCATGTATACATTGGTTCAACCTTTTGCGATTGTTGTGTTATGTGACACAGAAGCCTGTCTGGCATAGAACTGGATGAGGAGTAAGATAGACCCTAAACAAGTTACTACTTTATCACAGAGCTTACAAAGAGCAACAAACATTCAAGTTCAGATGTATAATGAATGTATATCCACATGATAACAATGTGACATCATGGATTGATTGTGACTCAAAAAGTGAAAAGGAATGCACAAAGAAAAGTCTGATATTTGCATAAAGAGTACATAACTTTAAGCCAATAAACATAACAATAACAACAACAACAAACTTTATTTATATAGCACATTTAATAACAAGTGGTGTACCAAAGTGCTTAACATACAAGAGGGTAAGATGAAGTAACAGGGAGGATGGAGGCTATGGCAAAGTACCAACATGGTAGCACGTGAACCCTTTCAAACCGGTCGGAGCGGGCACGTGCTGTTTTGCGTAACTATTTTTAAATCCCTGTAGAACTGCGACCACGTAAGCTAGCGCAATAATTTGTTTTGCATATGAAACCGGAGGAGTTGTACTTACATCTTATGCATTCAGCTTGCCCTGGGTCACGGTTTCTTTCCACATAAAGCTTTGCAAAAATTGCATAAAAAGCACTTGCAGCAACAAAAACATAATATTCCAGAAACACGCTTTGCCAATCTGATCAGCTGTTCATAACACTTCCTACTTTGGAATAGACGTCAGCACGAACTATCGCATGTCCGCCATTACCTGCCCGAAGCCAGAAGTGACGCCAAAATGTAGTTTTTACCTTCAGGGCCTTATTAGCCAACACTGCTATTTTTAAAAGTCATGTTTATGCTTTTCTGTATAGTTTCTAGGATGCTTACAACTCAAATTGCACTGCTGGTAATAGTTTATTTTGATGCACATGCTGTTTTTTTGCAAATTTGCATCACAATATTTATTTTAGTTTTTCCTGCAGTATATAAAAATTGGTGTATCTCAAAAATAAAACTATGAAGACACTCAAAATAAATTTCCTGTTGTTGGGAACTATTTTGTGCAACTTTTTGTATTTACAGTTTTGAGGGATAAACCTCTTAAATTTCTCTAACTAGACATATATGTAAAAAAAAATTAAATTTTTTTGTAGTTTATTGCACTTTTTTGCAATTTGTGTTGTTATTATGCATTTAATGCATACATATTAATAAGGTTTGGGCTATAGCGGTTGTATTGATGTAAAGCAACTTGAAATGCTCCCAAAAATGGCACTACAGTATATAAAAATATAAAGATAAGCTCTGGCGGACTTGGTTATATGGTAGGTCTTAAAGGGTTAAATGGCATTAAAAACACAGAAGCAAAAGAAATGCATATAAAAGTATAAAAGAACAATATATGTAAAGGATAAAACAGTAAAAATCTTTAAAAATGATTAAAAGTAGTTAAGAATAGACCAAAGATAGAAATAAGCATTAAACTAACTAACAAACAATCATTAGTTTAAAAAGGCGTGGCTAAATAGGTGGGTTTTTAACCGCGATTTGAAGAATTTAATGGAATAAGACTCGCGGATAGCGATGGGGAGGTTATTCCATAGATCGGGTGCAGCCAAGGCAAACGCTCGGTCACCTCTAGTCTTCAGCCGGAATCTGTGACTTCTGTGACAAAAGTGACTGGGAAGATGATCTTAGTAATCTAGCGGGGGTGTATAATCTAAGTAGCTCAATGAGGTAGCTTGGAGCTATATTGTTAATAAATCGGAAGATGAGCAGCAGGATTTTGAATTGAATGCGAAACTTAACGGGAAGCCAATGCAGGTCGGCAAGGACAGGGGTGATAGAGACATGCCGCCCACTACCAGTAAGGAGATGAGCAGCCGCTTGATTTTACAAGCATTGAGCATTATTAAGGTAAAGCACATCATTGCATAGCAGTGGTTTGTGTTATGCATCAAGAAAAAGTCTGTTTTCTAGTCTGTTAATAATATTGACCCTGGTAATTGTTTTTGTTATTGTGTGCAATTAGAAATAATTCTGAAGAATTCAAGAAAAACTGCAGAATTCTAAGCATACTGGAAAACTAGTATGTTTAGAAAAGCTATGTTTAAATTCCCTTGCTCAGAAAAATAACACACTTGGGAAAATTTGGACAAAACTTTAAATTTCGTAGGGGAGCTAATAATTGCATCCTTATCTGTATATAATTCATAAATATTTTCAAAAAGTTTTAATGCCACTTTGTAAGTGCTTTGCTGGTGCAAGTCAAACTTATTATTATTATTATCAATTGGACTGTACTATATCTAAAATAAGCCTGAGCTAGTACATGCACCAAAACAAGGAGCATGTTTTTCAAAGCCTTACAATCAGCTGGGTCACCCTCTCTGACTTTGCCCACTGGAAAAATGTTCCTCTTTAGCAACTATGACCTCATCATTGCTTGGAGGATGTCAGAAAAGCACCAACAGCAGTGACACTGTGTCAAGGGGACAGTGCCTGCACTGCTAAGGGCAAGATATACCAAATGAGATATGACAGCTGAAAGAGAAAATAGGGCCAGCTGATGGGACTAAAATGAGAACAGAGGGTCCTGTGAATCATGCGTACTTTCACTGTAGCTGCACTGAGGTTACACATGAAAAATATGGCCGAGTTTCTGTAAATAATTTCAGATTAAACTGGTTAAATCATCCTGTAGAGAGTTTTACCAGTCATGTGAGAAAATGACTGTATGTATCTAGTGTGTAGCTATTAGTGCCCTTTGATGACATTGTTGTTGTGAACTTTATAAGAAACCAGCAGGTTTCACATTCGGCTCAGGGGTCTGCTGTTAGCAAAAGATCAGAGCTGTCTTGGTGATGTAGGGGGAGGTGGTGGAGTTGGCTCCCGGAAATTGTTGTTTCATCAATGAATAATGGCAGACAGTGAAAAATGGCCATGCAGTGCTCCTGATATGATCAAACACAAGATGACTGTCCTGCTCACAGAGCACAAATACAGCTATACACCATACATCAAACACACACACATGGACACACATAAACACATGCTACTTTTACCAAACTGAAGACTCACTTGACTTAACAAACCCTTAAAAATTTCAAGTGGGGTGTTTTTTTCCTGTTGATTGCACCATCACTGCCTTCCATGGATTTCTGCTTTTAGCAGACAGTTGCTTTCCTGCTTTATTTGCTGCCCCAAGCTTTCCACTGACTGTAGTTATCACAAAGCTTTTTTTCCCCCAACAGGTAGATTTGAGAGCTCCAGCTAGCTTTTAGGCACTCAGGAGCCAAGTGAGTGCTTGAAAACTTCTCTTGTCTTGGTTCTCAGAAACTGAAATATTTTTTTTATTGGTGTTCATGTAAAATAAGTGGGTGAGGGTTGGAGGTCTGTGGGGGAAGATTAGCGGTGTGGAGTCAGCAGGGTGTATCAAAGAAATTGTTTAATTCTTTATGCAGCAGGGCATCAATATTGATAGCCACCGGAGCATTGCATCTGTACTCTGTATTGTGTTATAATCCCTGCCACACCTACTTTTGGTTGCTCTAAATGTGGTGGTGTTAGTGCACCAGTTGTTACGTTCATAGATTCAAAGATCGCCTGCCCTTCTCTTACTGTATTCGCCGTTGCAAGGAGCGGCCAGTTAGCTGAACTGTCATATCTGAAACAAGCAGATATAGGCAAGTTTCCATGATGACAGTCACAAATGCACTTGTTTTTGACCATCAGCACGTCATTTTTGCATTTGATTTGTGAATGATGGATCACATGTTTGTAAGGAAGATTCTTGGTAACAGGGATTTGAAAATGGTAAATGGACTGGTTCTTATATAGCACTTTTCTACTCCTATCTGAGCACTCAAAGCGCTTTATACAACTAATTCATTCACCCAATCACACCCATTCACACAAGCACTTTGCTAGGTTTTTAGTGCTACCTAACTAACATTCATACACATTCACACTCCGATGGATGCATCGGAGAGCAACCTGGGGTTAGTATCTTGCCCAAGGATATTTGGCATGCAGACTGCAACAGACTGGGATCGAAGCAACAACCTTCTGGTTAGTAGGTGACCCACTCTACTACCTGAGCTACAGTCACATTCACTAGCCTAGCAAGCACCCGCAGCTGAATATGGCAAAAAACAAAGGAGTTGTTGGTGTTGGATTTTGGCAGGAACAAATCCCTGCCCTCCCATATCTGCATTGGTGGGACTAATTTGAAAATAGTCACATCCTACAGCTAGTTGGGAGTCCAGTTGGATGACAAGTTGAAGTGGTTTACCAACAAAGGCGCTGTCTATAAAAAGGGTCTGGGCCTGCTTCAATTCCTTTAGAGGCTCAGGTCCTTCAGCAAACACAGCAGCCTGCTTCATAAGTTTTATCAGTCTTTAGCGAGCATCATCTTCTTTGCTGTGCCATTCTCAAGTGCCAGCATCAAAGCAAAGAATGCAACCAGACTGGATAAACTTATCAGGAAGGCCAAGTCTGTTGTTGGCATGAAACTTGCCACCCTGGAGGAGGTGGTCAGTGACAGAATGCTGGCAAGACTGCTGGTATTCATGAACAATGACTCCCATCCCCTCCATAATACACTGGGCAATCTGAAGAGCAGTTTCCACAAAAGATTCCTTCAATCTTGCTGTCTAAGGAAACAACACAGGAGGCCGTTCCTTCCTACTGTCATCAGACTCTTTAATCCACTTGGGTCAGACCTACACATACTGAACCGGACTAAACACGCTTTACTGCACTCCTGTTTCCTTACCTCACGTCCCCCCCAATGTATATTTGTACATTTCCCTCTGGGATTACTAAAGTTTCTCTGATTCTGAGGTAAGCCAGACCTGGACCCACACGCTCTCTTCTCCAGTGCCGCAGTCTCCCAGACATGACAGCACTCCAGGCAGAGCACAGTGGTCTTGCAAAATCCAACAGTAGGTTGTGAGACGGCTGGAATATTTTGTTAAACAGACAGCTTACAGCCACTGCATCCTCATGCACCACTATCTTGCTCACCCTTTTTTCAGATTTTATGGCATGAAAAATTTTTTTTCTAAATATTACTGAAATACAATAATTTCGATTGCAATAACTGAAAAGATAGAGTAAAGCAAACAACCAGACCAACTTTGTAAGTGGAAATTTACAGTATTCTCTCATGTAAAAAATTCATTTTGGTGTTGTTGAGACTGTTCTCTGTCCATTTTCCTCTCTATCTCCATAATAACATTACTGGATTTCTTAATTAACTTTGGGTATATATTCTTTTCTTAAAAAGATAACAATTAATAACTACCCTGTAAGCAAATTCTTATTTCATCATAATTTTTAATACTTCAGTTAGGTGACTGGGTAATATCCCTGTCCATCCTTCCTGCTGTCCCTTAAAACATACCTTTAGAGCTGTTTCATGATTTGTGTTAAAAAAGGGTTCTCAGTAATGAAGCTCTGGCGCATAGTGTTTGTACTGCTCACTGCTGATGTAACTGACTTTTTCACCTCGTCACCTCTCTAGCTTTTGTGCATCCGAACAGAAGCATTGCTGTGGGTAATTTTTTTATACAGCTTTGTAGATGGTGTTCCTGATTCAATATGAATACTGTTTATGAAAGATAGATGTTAGATATTTTTATATCTCTCTGACATTGGTGCTTGTAGAGGTTTGAGTATCAATGTTAAAACCACCACAATTTATTTCAAATGACTAAGGCTATTTGAAGGCTACAAAGTCAAGGTGGTGCCTCCAGTTTTACATATAGTACTTTAATATTTTGTATGACACCAACAGTGTGTAACTGAACTCCAGCTGACACCTGTTCTTTTGACTTCTTTTTCTTGTTTCTATTGTCAGTTTTCCTTTATGTGGTAACTTCCTGAAGCAAATCTTTATCCTTTATCCTTTTCACATTTCTGTTCAGCTCTGAAAAGTTTGATGTTCTTGACCTTTTGGAGTCTCTCATAAAGCTGTGCACATGAAAAAAAAAACATGCTCTGCTTTGACTGTGTAGCAGTATCCCTGCAGTATTTGTACATCATATTATGCTACTTCTTTAATAGAAAATGCAAATGAACAGGGCAGACTTTGAGTTAAATAAGAAATATACATATTTCCTGACCTTTAAAATGTCTCTGAAAGAGAAGTCGTAAAGACATTTAGTTTGAATTTACTTCTAAGTTATACAGCCTACTCAAATACCATTTATAAGTGCACAATCACAGTGATGTAATTCAAATATAGCTATGGATAATGTATCTAGTTATATAGGGCTTTGGAGCGTGATGTCACGGGGGTGGGCGTGGAAAGGATTTTGGCCCGATCCGCCATTTTGGGGGTCTAAGAAAAGAGAAGAGAGTTCCATTAGGTATACTCCACATAAAATGTAATAAATAAATCATATAATACAAAAACCAACTATTCACATGTTCAACTTTTAACTATTTAAATTTTCAGCTTTTTCCTTTTAAATCAAATTTAAAGTGAAACAACACAAAACACTGCAAACCACAACACAATTAAATATAAATTAAAATATGAAAACAAAAAGAATGCATATTCTCTGTCATATGGGCCTGCATGAATAAACTTTCTGAATCCTTTATCATCCGCAACTGAAAATAGTTGTGGATGATTACTATACCTTTCTAATGTGACGTTGTTGTCCCTGGCTCTCTTTCTCTCTCTCCCTCCCGCTCTGTTCCTGTGCTACTGAGTGTAACTACCGCCCCTCCCCCCTCTGCCCAGCGCAAAGCACAAGGCTCGCGTGGAGTGAAGCGGGGAAAAAAGTGCGAGAGAGAGGGTGAGAGAAAGATAAAAAAGCACCACGGCTCGCGATAGGGAGCCGGCTCGTGTCGTTCACGTTAAAAATCCGGCTCTAAGAACCATTTCGTTCGCGACCGACACATCACTAGTCTCTATATATCTTTATCTATATGGATAATCTATAGGGCTTTGGAGTTGACGTCACGCCGCAATGCATTGTGGGAGCGCAGCTCCATTTTCGGGGTCTACGAATCAAAACAAACACACTGTGTTGGAACGACGACGACAAGAAACACGCTTAAAAGCAGCTCAAAAGAAAACGGACGGTATAGAGACCGATTGCGTCCAGAGGCGAAGCAGCGGTACTTGAAAAAAAATAGAGTGCATCGCAAATCTGGACCCATTTGAAATACGGCAGTGGAGTAAAGACCCAGACGACTTACCGCCACTGTCCTACCCCGATATCTTCACGTATCTTGTTTGTGGAGTAAGCGCTTACACAGCGAACCAGTTTCGTAATTACAAGTCACTGGAGGCGCACATCCAATTTACAAATGGCTGGGTGCAAGATTTGGCTATTTTCAAGCCGCCAAACTCTGAGTACGTCGTCAAAGTAAGTCAGCTGGAGTGCACGAGTGAAATAGCCATTTTCCACCCCCCACCATAATTAATGTTACACATTTATCATTGTAACTGCTAAAATATCGTTATCATATTATATGCCCATAATTGTAAAGTACATGCAAATTAACACATTGATAATCGGGTAAATTATTAACGCCAATTTGTGTCCTTCCTGTCTCATTTCATTTATTGTCTTTACATCAACCAATCAAGTCACTCCATTCTATGTTTGATCGCAATTTCTATAACTTCCGAGACCACCAACGATGATATTATTCAGCTATAAAGTGTGATGTGAACATATTTAGAACTTACCGGAATGAAAATGTCTTGAGCACACCAGCTGATATCTGGAGACGTAACAGAACTTGATATCAGCTCGTCTCACGGCTGCTATCCAGGCTAGACGCCTTCGTTTGGTAATATCCGATACATGAGCTCCTTCATGTTGCTTCCAGGTTGGGAAAGCATAAAAAGACAATCCAAACTTATTCCCGTGCCGGTCGTAAGATCGAACATTGCAGCCGACCACACAGCAAGTACGAACCATGGCTATGCTTTCGCTCCTTA
>NW_024583444.1:0-7775 GCF_018398535.1 Haplochromis burtoni
CAGGTGAGACACACATGTTAGTCAAATGGTTGTTTGCCAAAACTCATCAGACCATGTATCTAGTACCTACTGTAACTTTTTAGATACCATTTGTTACTTTTCAAATTCTGGTGTTTGGCTTGATTGTCAGCACAGAGAGAGAGAGAGGAACAGAGATGGAACAAGAGCAGGTGAGACACACATGTTAGTCAAATGGTTGTTTAACAAAAGTATCACCGTATCATAGGTCCTCATGTATCTCGTACCTAGTGTTTCTTTTTAGGTTTGTTATTTTTCAAATTCTATATTTATTAAGTTTTGCAGGCTTGTTTGCACAACAAGGCCAAATAATTATATAAACTTTTCTCAATCTAAATAGTGGACTTTGGTAGAATTAAAAAATAAGTGTAGTGCAGGTCTATGATGATATTTAGTGCTACTATCATCTAGTTTTGATTCTGATTCTTTCAGTCATTTCTAACCCCCCCACCCCCAAATTCCACATGCGTACTACCCATTAGGGCTAAGCCCCGGGTGTATCAAATGTCTGCCTCCGCCTCTGGCTGATACAATCATTTTGAAGGAAATAAGTAATGCACGCAACTGCCGTGGCCTGTGTAAACGTTCAATGTGGAATACTCCATTGGTGAAGAAATAGCATATTAAAGCGCATTCAGAGTTTGCTGAACCACACTTTGACAACCCTGCGCGCAGCTGCTTAAAGCTGTAGCGTCCAGATTACTTACGTAGTCAGCTACTTCCATGCAACTGATATAAGATGCGGTAAGCTGAACACAGCTTCAACCGTCTGTTTGTTGAAAAATAGTAAGGGACCGCATTTTCTTGTTAGTAACTGTAATGGCGTTGTAACGATAGGAGTAGTAATTAGTTAGATTACCCGTTACTGAAAAAAGTAACAGCGTTACTGATGGCAACTAACACCGTTATTCCCATCACTGCTTATAATGTGTGATATATTTTAAATTCTTTCAAGTGGAAAAAGTGCTGCAGCTAGTACTAAGTGCATATTCAAATACAAAGACAAATGCAGTCAAAACCTCTAACACAGTCCTGAGGAGTGCCATCAGATCTCAGTTCCCTGTTAAAAAGAGAACTGCTTGTGTCAATATATTTTCACACAGTTCAGAGCTACTACACACAACTACAGAGACTCTCGCAAAGCACTGATCACCTCAGAGACTTAAAGACCCAAATAAACCTCCAATACAGATAAAAATCATGGATGCAGTCTATGCGAGTACGGATGAAGTATTAGCTTGTCGCAGAAAGTCTAAAAGGGAGCATCAAACTGTGGAAGACATTTATGTGAATCATGAAGTGATCCAAACCGTACAACGTAAAACAACTGGACCTTCACCCCCAGGTAAAAACCACAAACCTATCTATAGATATTACAATTACGTGTTGCTAAAGTTTTGTGCACAAACAAATCTAAAAATAAAACTGAAAATTCTATACAAACTGTCTGAAGAAAAAAGACTTAATTCAGGAAAAAGTAATCTAGAGTCTGGCTTGCTGTAGTGTTACTGTAGTTTTGGATTTTTTGCTGGGTGTTAATTTTGATCGAGATATACAGTTTTGTTTTGTTTTTATCTGGGTTTACACTCAGCTGTTTTCCAGAATGTGTGGGACGACACAACGATAGCATAAAATGAAACAATAGACGTTTTTATATCGTCATCTGATATATATCGTTATATCAAACAGCCCTATGAGGATATAAACATATTTTATTATTAGACATATAACAAATATTTACTTCTACCTGTAGGTTCTGAAGATGTAAAGAAGAGTTACTGGAGAGCTGCTGTGATTCTTCTGGGTCTGCTGTGTCTTTTCCTCCTGACTGGACTCATAGCTGTGGTTTTTCTATGTGAGTACAACAGAAATGTAATTAGCATGCTAAAATCCTCACAGGTGATGTATTTATTTTATGATGATGTGTCCAACAGTCACCCAAGGCAAATCTCAGTGGAAAATGGAGACAGTGATACTACACAAGCTTGCTGACAACGTGACCAGCGAGAGAAACCAGTTACAGACCAGTTTCAACAATCTGGTTAAAGAGAGAGACCAGCTCCAGAAAAGATTGGAAGACATGACCACAAGCAGAGACAATCTTCAGAGAAAGCTTCAATGTAATTATATCTTAATGCTTGATGGTAAATGGCATGTATTTGTATGGCACTTTACTAGTCCCTAAGGACCCCAAAGCGCTTTACACATTCAGTCATCCACCCATTCACACACTGGTGATGGCAAGCTACATTGTAGTCACAGCCACCCTGGGGCGCACTGACAGAGGCGAGGCTGCCGGATACTGGCGCCACTGGTCCCTCTGACCACCACCAGTAGGTAACGGGTGAAGTGTCTTGCCCAAGGACACATTGACTGAGACTGTCGGAGCCGGGGCTTGAACCAGCAACCTTCCGATTACAAGACAAACTGCCAACTCTTGAGCCGCGATCGTGCATTTGTCTCTAACAACATTTTTGTCTCTCTAACACTTTAACAAATGTAGCTTTTTAAAAAGCATGGTGAGGCAGGAATCCTGGGTTTGTGTGGTGTGTGGAGTTTGCATGTTCTCCCTATGTTTGCATGGTTTCACTCATTCTCTAGTGGGTTATGATCATTCAAAATTCCCCATAAGTGTAAATGTAGTTGAAAATGGTTGTCTGTCTCTGTGTTAGCCCTGTGTCAGACTGCCAATCTGCCTCTGAACACATGCCAACCCCCCCGCGGCCGAGGTAAGGATAAGTGCTATAGAATGGATGGACAGATCTTGAGAAAGGCCTTTGAAAAGTAAAGTTGTAAATGTAATGTCAATTTGAACTAAATCTAATGTGAGTGAAAATATGAACATTCTATATGTTCACATTTAGACAGTTTCTAATAGCTTGTTGATTGTTAAAACCTGCATAGACAAAAAAAAAAGATGTTTAACTGACTTCTTAGCTCCAATTATATCTGCAGCCTTCTTCAGTTCTCACACAGCTGAATATAGATGTGGTGATGCTTGTAACACCATCAAGACTTCAAAACAAGAAGAGGACAAAAGAGAAAAGATCATTTCTCTCTAACTTCTCTCTAACTCTAAGTGGTGGCTTTCAGTGACAATTGCTGACTCGAACAACATTATTAGAGACAAATTATTAGATGTGAAAGCACTCCCTCTGAGGCAACACAACACAAAATTGTAAAATGTTTAACATATACAGCAGATACAGTTTCAGGGAATTTAGATCTAGATTTTACATAAGACTTGATAAATTGTGCTTAGTCATGTGTATATTTACTGAAGTGCTTTTAATTCTATGTATGCTACCTATCACAAAGCAAGCACAAATTATTATTCTGTTTTTCTTAAACAGATTGCCAAGAAACATGGGTGGCCTTCAGTGATAGTTTGTACCAAATTTCTTCAGAGCAGAAATCCTGGGAAGAAAGTAGACGAGACTGCCTTAAAAAAGGTTCAGACCTGATGATCATCAACAGCCGAGAAGAACAGGTTTGTGTGTGTGCAAACATAGATGTGTGCAGAAGAAAGAATGATGATACATCACTTTAAGTTCTGAATGTGTACATTTAATTTTTCTCTTTCTAAATAAAGAACTTTGTGAACAAGTTTAAGAAGCATTTGTGGATTGGACTGACTGACTCAGAGACAGAGGGGACATGGAGATGGGTGGATGGGACTCAAATGTCTTCAACAAGGTTGAAATAAAAATTTTATCTCTTTCTTGTCCATAAAGTCTGTTTATGTCATCAAGTACATTAACAAAATTATTTGGTTAATATCTTGTTACTAAAAACCAAAGACTGACTAACCTGTTAGTTTAACTCTTATAATTTTATCTGTATTTCAGCTACTGGAATAGTGGGGAACCAAATGGTGGCAGAAATGAAAACTGTGGAGAGATAAAAACTTACAACTCAGAAAACAGCTGGAACGATGAATCATGTTCCAATGCAAAATTCTGGATATGTGAGAAGAGAGTTTCTCCATAATTTAACATCCACGCCCAACAAATACTGCAGAACACAGAGCCATGAGATCAACTTCTGAAATGAAGCTGAACAGAAAGCAGTGGACACTTACAGCGAGTAAAATAAGTCACCAATTTTCTGAGTAAATATATTTCTAAAGGTATAATTAACATAAAATTCTTGCCATGTCAGTAACAATCCATCCAGTCCATACAAGTCATTATTACAAGCATGTATAATAATGAAAAATGACACGGAAAAAGTATTGAACACATGAAAAAGGTGCAAAAAGGCATGGAGAGCTGTGACACCAGCTGAACTGTATTAGTAATAAGAAAGCAATTCTGTCACTTAGGCAAATTACTATCAGCTGGTTCAGTCTCAACTGATGGGCTATAAAAAGCTGTGTCATTACTGAGGTTTTGCTTAACAAACATCTCAGGATGGTTATTGTATTGTATTGTATCTTTATTTGTTTCAGACATATAAAACAAAAAACAATATATACACACTACATATATTTTCATTTACAGATACGAATATATATGTAGATATACACACACACACGTATGTGTTCAGATAAACAAAAAATATATAATGAAATAAAACAAAATCGTCTGACATAATGTAACAATGTTTGGTCTGAAAAGGAGTAGGAAGAAGTATGAACATACTTATTAATTCCTACCCCTGCTCAACATCTTATTGATCCCACATAATTCACCTAATTCCCATCATCACATACTCCACACGATACACGAGGAGAACCTATATAAACTTGGCTACCGTGATTGATATAATTTGGATATAATTTGATATTTTTATACATACAATGGGTGATCATCTTTATCGGTATCATATTCTTCCAAAATCAGTTTTCGAAGTATTTTCATGAACTTACTAATTCCTGAGCATTGCTGTAGATCTATAGTAAAACTATTCCACAGTTTTACCCCATAAATAGTGACACAAAAGGTTTTAACCTTTGACCGTGCTTTAAGAATCCTTAGATTCAATTTCCCCCTCAATTCATAGTCTCCTTCTCTGTCATAGAACATCCTCTGTATATTTCCTGGTAACATATTGTATCTGGCCTTGTACATAATTTTTGCAGTTTTATATTTTATAAGATCCATAAACTTCAGTATTTTTAATTTCAAAAACATGATGTTAGTATGGTCTCTAAATCCTGCTTTATTAATCATCCTGATTGCTTTTTTTTTAATTTTACATATTGGTTGAAGTGCAGTTTTATATGTGTTTCCCCAAATTTCCACACAGTATTCCAAATATGGCAATATAAGTGAACAATAAAGTACCCGGAGTGATTTGGAAGGCAAAAAATATTTAACTTTACTCAGTACGGAGATGCTTCTTGACAGTTTGGCTTGTATATGCTTTATGTGAGGTTTCCAATGTGGTCTCTTGAGACTGTTGCAACACATATTGATAACAGAAGAATTTCTAAACTACTGAAGGTTCCAGTGAGCACTGTTGGGGTAAAAAAAGAAGTTGAAAGAACATCATTATACCATAAATCGATCAAGACCTGACGATCCCAAAAAGATTTTAGAAAGAGAAGTGAAAACGATTATTAAAAGAGATGTTCAAGGCCAAGGACCCCTTGCAGAAAGCTACAGAAATTAGCTGATACATTCATTTCAAAGGAAATAAGTAAAGCACACAACTGTCATGGCCTGTGTAAACGTTCAATGTGGAATACTCCATTGGTGAAGAAATAGCATATTAAAGCGCATTCAGAGTTTGCTGAACCACACTTTGACAACCCTGTGAAATACTGTTAGAATATAGTCTGGCCAGATGAGACTAATACATAGCATGTTTGAAGGTCAAAAGTCATATCACCCAATAAACACCACACAAATAATGAAGTTTGGAGGTGGGTTCATCATAATGTTGGGTTATTTTATTTTTCAACATTCAGCACTGGCATCTTTCATATAATTGAAAGGAGGATGAATGTAAAAATGTACTGTCGCGAAATCGATCAATGTAGAGCAGTGTCACAACCCACGGAGGCCAGAAGTGCTCAAACGTAGAGTTGGATGTCTCGAGACCGGTCTTGGTCTCGAGACCGGTCTCGAGACCACTTTTACGTGGTCTTGGTCTCGTCTTGGTCTCGACGGACTTTTGTCTTGGTCTCGGTCTTGGTCTCGACGGACTTTTGTCTTGGTCTCGGTCTTGGTCTCGCTGTTTCGGTCTTGCGTTCTCAAATCGACATAGTGTTCGGGAGATTTGGAGTCAACCATCAGCGGAGTGGGGGTGGGGGCTTACTGGGCTTAAGCCCAAAAACAACACACGAAGCACAGAGCGCACCGTCGTAAATTCCCCCTAATTTTGGTATGATCCGAGCTCAGGCACTAGGCGACTGAGCGCAGCACCCATGTGAGCGAGGGGGGAGAAGCTGCTGCCTGCGAATTTGCTGCAGACAGAGGAGAGCTTAAGTTTGACCAGGTACCAAAGCAAATCATTCGTACTGAACTAATAATGTAAATATGACGGTGTATCACAAAAGATTGATATCAAACTGATCACTTGGTTGCGTTACTTGCTCTTCGAGTGAATCAACAAATGGATAAATAAAAAGCCGAACAGCAATGCTGATTTTTTAGTCTTAGCTTACATTTCATATTTTCAGTTGTTACCCTCCACGGCTAAACAAACTCTCTAAATCGGTTTCAGTTGTGTACTGATGAACACAACAATGGACATAAGGAGCTTCTTTCAAAGAAAAAACTCAGGTAGATGTTATTTTATATATTATGCTTTGGATGTTGTTCAGTATATCTATGCAAAACAAGAGGAATTTCAATACACAGCAGTATATTCACAGTTGAAACCAGATATTTACATACACTTTATGGAGAAAACATAAAAACTTTTTTTTACTGTTAAACATCAATTTAGAGTAAACTTTTGTTTTAGATAAATAAATGTTGAAATATCTTTTGAATTAGTTAAATGTCAGAATAAAAAGAGGGAGCTGTCTATTTTAATCACTTTCATCAAATTTAGGAGTACATATACACTAAGTTTATTGTTAATTAATAAGAAAACTCCAGACGATTCCATTCTGAGCTAAAGAAGCTTCTGATAGGTTAGTAGAGTCCATGTGATTTGATGTTACAATTAAAAAAGTGTTTGTGTTTTTATCTGAAGAGTACATAAATATCTGGTTTCAACTGTATATTTGATGATGTTGGTGTTTGGCTTGATTGTCAGCACAAAGAGGGAGAGAGAGGAGCAGAGAGGGAGAGAGAGAATGACGACAGAACAGAGATGGAACAAGAGCAGGTGAGACACACATGTTAGTCAAATGGTTGTTTGCCAAAACTCATCAGAACATGTATCTAGTACCTAGTGTTTCTTTTTAGATACCATTTGTTACTTTTCAAATTCTATATTTATTAAGTTATGCAGGCTTGTTTGCACAACGAGGCTAAATAATTATATAAACTTTTCTCAATCTAAATATTGTACTTTGGTAGAATTAAAAAATAAGTGTAGTGCAGGTCTATGATGATTTTTAGTGCTACTATCATCTAGTTCTGATTCTGGTTCTGTCTTGGTTACTGTTGTAGTCCTGTTTTAATTCCAGATCAGTTTTGGGTCTGGTTGAATTGGGGTTTAGTCCCTGTGTCTTGATACAGGCCCGACTTTGTTCTGCCTTGCTGCTTAATTAAAAAACTAGTTTAAGGTGTCCTGAATATGTATATAGAATAGCATCTGGCTGCAGTTTAAAGACTTTTTTTGTCTCGGTCTTGGTC
>NW_024583444.1:19724-27892 GCF_018398535.1 Haplochromis burtoni
TTGGTCTTGGTCTCGTCTCGACTCGGTCTCGGTCTTGGTCTCGTCTCAACTTGGTCTTGGTCTTGGTCTTGTCTTGGTCTCGATACCCTCTGGTCTTGGTCTTGTCTTGGTCTCGACACCCTCTGGTCTTGGTCTTGTCTTGGTCTCGATACCCTCTGGTCTTGGTCTTGTCTTGGTCTCGGATTAGGCGGTCTTGACTACAAGTCTATCAAACGGTGAGTTTATTAACAGCCAGGAGAAAACATCAGCATATGTCTTCTGACAAAAATACATATTGAGAACACTTATAAAGCAGCGGGGGAGCTGCAGCTCTGAGTGCGAATGTACAGCAACCGTGTAGGGATTAATAAAAACTTATCAAAATGCCACTGGGTCTGCCGTGTATGTTTACAAAGACATTAGTTACAGTGAATGGTACATCTTGTACATCTTTAATGGCTATAAACAGACATAGAACTTCTCTTTTCTATAACACCTTCCATACAAAGTAATAAACTTCAAGCCCTCAGGGTCTCTGGGGCAAATTATTGACTCTGGTCATCTGTTACCAAGTAGACTAAAATACAGTTAGAAGCTAAATGAGTTAAGGCCTCAGGCCTGACACATTCCTAGACTATATGTGTTATTGTAAGCATGTATTGCAGTTATCCTTTATGCTCTAGTCTCTAACACAATAGATTGTGAAGACGTCGCGCTTCACAAAGCTTAAGACCCTCTGTAGACTAAGCAACAACTCTTAATGAGCACAAATACTATGCAATGTGTATGAAATACTTCTGACTGTACTTGTAAAAAAGTTAACATAATGGAAGGATCCTCAAATGAACATCTTCAATAAACAACTTTAATGCAATATCAATACTGTGAGAAATATTATTAGATGAAATAATGCTGTAAAGAATGTTATCAATGCAATTATAATGATGCAGATTATATGGCAGCAATAAAAGAATTTCTGTATCTCCACAGTACCAAGTTTTTCTTGGTAAACATCTGCTGCCATCTACCAGGATGATGAAAATGAAACGAGGGTGGATGTTTCAGAAAGACAATGATCCCAAAAACAAAGTTAAAGAAACTCTTAGCTGAAAGAAAATGGAGCTGCTAGAACGGCCCAGCCAATCGCCTGACCTGAATCGAGCTGAAAATCTATGGAAAGAAGCAAAGCTCAGAGTTCACAGAAGGAGCTACAGAACCTTCAGGAGTTGAAGATAGTTTGTGTGAAAAACTGAGCCAAAATCACACCCAAGCAATGCAAGTAGGCATCGTAATTAAAGCAATCATCGCAGACAAAGGCTTTTGTATGAAGTATTAAATACATTTGAGTAAGCATGTTTAATACTTTCCTCCTGTGTTATTTCTCACTTTTAAACATAACCTAATCTATGCATATCTATTGTTTGATTTCTTTACATGTGTGGATTGAATGGGTTGTTACCGACATCTGATGGAAATTTCATGCCGGTTGCACACCTACAAATACATTTACCTAGATGTGTGTAATACTTATCCTTATATCCAGGATCTTTAACCAGCAGGGGATCTGCTTTAATGTGACTTGTTATTACACTAGATTGTAAGCTATATTTGATTTAAAAATTACACATTTAAAAAGGAGAATGCTTAATTAATCAATGTTGTGCTTAAACAAGCACAACATTGCTCACTATCCTCATAACAGTTTTTTCACTACCCTCACATACATGTCTGCCACCCATGACTTACTTATGTATGCTGATTCAAATTCTGATTACCCCAGTTCCTCTTTTGCCTCTCAGAACAAGTGACAGTTTTTTCTCTAGTAGCAAAAAAACGGACTAAATATGTGCTGTCATTTAACATGAAGTTTTATTTGATATTCTTTTCACTTACGATGTATGTATTGTTAAATAAGTTAAAGCAATTTGTTTTGTTGTTCATGCTAAAGGATATTTCACCTTGCAGTCTGAGGGGGCCTGTGATCAGACTATTGATCTGCTGTGCTGTGTTTTTATTGTATAAACAGCTTTGCTATCCAAAAGGTTATGTTATTTGTTTAGGTAACAATAATTAAATAAATAAACCAACTAATAAATAACTTGTTTGTCAAACAAAGACTTCTGTGCCACTTTTCCTAACTTGGAAGCTGAGAGATGGCCTATTTCTGACAAGGAGACATCAAAGTAGCACGGAGGGAGGTTAGCCAACTAACGGAGTTGCAGAAAGGTGCGACAAAGAAGGTGCATAAGAAATACAGCAAGCTGTCCATACCTGAGGCCTTGGAAACTGCCAAGCAAAGACTCACAGCCTTGGCCAGCCGCTTGAGGAGGTACACCAGAGAGATAGAAGGCAGGAGAATAAACCAGCTGTTCTCCACAGAACCAGCAAAGGTGTACTCTCAGTGGCAAGGGAACAATAAGAGAACAGCACCACCAAGGCTGGAGACGGAGCAATACTGGAAGAGCATATGGGAGAAGGACGCAACCCATAACGGCAATGCTCAGTGGCTAGTGGATCTGAGGGCAGACCACAGCGACCTCCCTGAACAGGGTCCAGTAACCATCACAGTGGCAGATATCCAAGAAAGGGTCTCCAGTATGAAGAGTTGGACAGCACCAGGGCCCGACATGGTTCACGCCTACTGGCTAAAGAAGCTGACTGCACTCCACGAGCGTCTGGCAGCACAAATGAACCAGCTGCTAGTTAACGAGAGACACCCGGAATGGCTAACCGAAGGTCGGACGGTCCTGATCCCCAAGGACCCCAAGAAGGGACCGGTCCCCTCCAACTACCGACCAATAACCTGCCTCAGTACTACATGGAAGCTCCTGTCAGGCATCATATCGGCTAAGATGAACAGGCACATGGGTCAATACATGAGCGGGACACAGAAAGGAATTGGCAAGAATACCAGAGGCGCAAAACACCAGCTACTGGTAGACAGAACAGTCAGCCGAGACTGCAAGACCAGACTGACCAACCTGTGCACTGCCTGGATTGATTACAAGAAGGCCTATGACTCAATGCCCCACAGCTGGATACTGGAATGCCTAGAATTGTACAAGATCAATGGGACCCTAAGAGCCTTCATCAGGAACTCAATGGGGATGTGGCGTACAACACTAGAGGCCAACTCCAAGCCCATAGCACAAGTCACCATCAAGTGCGGGATCTACCAAGGAGATGCTCTGTCCCCACTGCTGTTCTGCATAGGCCTGAACCCCCTCAGTGAGATCATTAACAAGACTGGCTACGGATACCGACTACGGAACGGAGCAGTTGTCAGCCACCTCCTGTACATGGATGACATCAAGCTGTATGCCAAGAGTGAACGAGACATCGATTCACTGATCCACACTACCAGGCTATACAGCAATGACATTGGAATGTCGTTCGGACTGGAGAAGTGTAGTCGGATGGTAACAAAGAGAGGGAAGGTAGTCAGAACTGAGGGGATTGAACTACCAGAAGGCAACATTGCAGACATAGAGGACAGTTACAAGTACCTGGGGATCCCGCAGGCGAATGGGAACCATGAAGAGGCCGCTAGAAAAGCTGCAACCACCAAGTACCTGCAGAGGGTCAGGCAAGTCCTGAGGAGTCAGCTGAATGGTAAGAACAAGATCCGGGCCATCAAGGAATTTGGGATTCATTGCTAGAAGATGAGGTTGGTGTGACAGTGCAGGATGCTTTGGATGGGGTGAAATGGATTCAGATGATCTGATGATCGGCTGACCGCTAAAGGGAGCAGCCGGAAGAAGAAGAACTGATGAAGTACAGCGCATTTCACACATTTGATACTTTAAATCCTCTAAACAAGACAAGATAAAGGCAAATATGAATTGTTTTTGCAGTGCAAGAGACTGACTCAAAGCACAGGAGCAGCTTTTCCTTCACTTGTTAGCCCAGTTTTATTTGAAAAATAATTTGAAAAATGAAATCGTTATAAAAATCATACGTTTACCTGTAAGGAGTGTGAATTTCATTCAAAAAGATGCCTTTTGAGTCATTATTTAACAAAAGGGGATTTTAGGGGATTTTTAATAACTACTTCAGTATAGACTATCCTAAAATATACCACATTATCACTTCTATACACTGTGCTGCATGAATATGAGTACAAAAGCAACTCACTGCAGGAGAATATAAAATTATCATCTTTGGTTTGTCAAAGGTGGATAGTAGGTTTTGCAAACACAGCTATAGCTACTGAAACAATAGCTAATAATATGAATGCTGAATCTGCACCATATTACTTTAACAATGTGGTTAGGTTAAAGGGCAAAAAGTTAGATTGGATATGCATTTTCTTTCCATTTGAGTGAAGCTAATTCATGTAGGTGAATATCTCAATTCTAAAGAACTTTAAGAAAACAAAAAAGCTCTCAAATTAAGCATAAAAACATTTAGTGAGTTTATGCAACTCTGAGAAATGGTAAAATAGCACTCCAGGGCAGACACAGTATTCTTTATTTAGATCAACTGCGTTGATGCTACATGAAAAGAAGTTTGGTGCTAACCTGGGGTTCTATATCCAGCAGAGCGATTTTGCCCTGCGTGTGGATCTTCTGAATGGTCTCAATTTTGGTGCCAAACATGAAACCCTGGAAGCTGCCATACTCCAGCAGCTCATTTCCAGAGATGCTCTTGGTCATGGCTTCATGGGAGATGAAGTAATATTCCTTTCCATTCTCTTCATCCTTACGTTGGGGTCTGGTGGTGTCTGCGCAAGAATGAGAGTTAAGAATTAGTGAGAATTAGCCCACGGATGGTAACAACCTGCACCACGTTAGAGGAATAAAAAGGCCATCAGTCTACTTACGTGGTGAAGGGTATGAAAACTTCTCTGGGTATCGTGTCAACAGTGCATTCTTAATATGACTCCTTCCAACACCAGGTGCGCCTGAGAAAAAAAGGCAGAATTAACAAAACAGTGCTAATTTTTTAAGGAAATTTTAATCAGACCCAAACTGTCAGACCCAAAATCCTTACACATCAATAGCAGTAGCATTAAGCGTGGCCTAACAGCTCTCACAACAACAACAACAACAACAAAAAAAAACCCAGACCATGCTGGCAAACTGCATCATTAACAGACCTGGCAACCCATTAAAGAAAAGTGTGGTGAATAATCACAGGATTCTTTTGATGCTAAAGACAAAAAAGCTGCACAGCTGCGCACAGCTGCAGCAAAAGCCTGACAAAGAATCGCAAACAAAGAAAATTAGTCCATTTTGCATGATATTGGGTTAGAATTAGGTTATTGAAAGATTATGGACACACAATGTTTTAAAACAATGAAACATCTATTATTTCCACTGAAAATAAGGGGGAAAAAAGTGCTGATATAGGGACTGTGAATTTTGTCCTCTGTGTTATTTATCGGTGATGTGGAAAGTAAAAGGAAAGGTTATTATAATAAAATGGCTAAGGAAGTGTATGGACGTGTTTCTTTTGAGGGAGAGAATCCTCATAGATACTAAGGTAAAATCAAGAAGTATTTTAAGGTGCATAAGAGAAAAAATGAAATGCTTGGCTGGAGTATGTTTCTCTTCTAGAGTGTGTTTTAAGCTGGTTATTGTCCTTGATTTTTTCTCTGACATGGTGGAAGACCCATCAAGGAAGTCAACGGTGAGATCCCTAACACTTTTACGCGCCTGCTCCTGTGTTGATCATTGTGTACCCTGTGCTGGATGGTGACATAGGCTGGGACCATTATAGGTGTAAGGAGAGATATAAGCCACTGGACATAATATGTAACGGAATGAAAGGCTCTTTCTTACCATTGCATGGAGGGGTTTGTTCCTACACCCTAAGTATTTCCCACACTCTGAGCCTGTACGCTAAACGTAAGGTAAGGGGACCGGAGAGACTGATAAGATGTGGGTGTTTGCTATGCACCACAGTCCCAGGGATGAGACCAACGAGCATCCAAGGAATTAACATCATTGGGAATATGGCCATGAGCCGGTAACCTTGAGCCCCTAGTGTCTCGGAGTGAATACCTCAAGGAAGGCAGCAGGAAACCCAAGAATTATGATGATGGGAAGATCTTGCTGAGTTGTATCTTCCATTCAGTGGTCAAGTTACAGGCCCGGTCTGCTTTTCACCGACTTGGGTTAGTTTTGTGATGACCACGACATGACTTTGAGGGCTGGGATGGACTTGATATCCAGAATCCTACCAGTGTTTCCTGGACCAAAGCTGGATTGTGAAAGATCAGCAACATGTGATTGTTGAGCTGGCACTATCATTGGCAGCACTAGAAGAAACAGCTCTTGAGCACCAGATTCCATAGAGCCTGTGAGTGATTGGTCTATCCCAATCTTATCTCAATGCAAGACCCCTATCTAGGCGTTGTGTAAGATGGCCCCAGAGACAATCCTGAGCGACATGAACGATAGCAGGGTGCTAAGATGCTAGCAGGCAGGTAAACGCTACCTTTTGATACCAGAGTGGCATCGGCATAGTGTACATGCAACAGTCTGTGCGCCGCCATTGTTATATACCTGAGAGTCCCATTACTCCAAAATGGGAGGATGCCGCCCAGGTAAGTGTCTTGTTGGGCGTTGGAGAGTTTAGGCATCTGTTTTGGGGTGTTTTTTCTGCCGTTGAGATAATGATGGCGTCTATTTGTCCCTAGACCACAAGGAGTTGCAGAGATGTTTCTGTTTCGCTAATTGCTGGCAGTATTGTCGACCCACATCATTAGAATCTGTCGTACTCTTATACCGCTCACCGTTGATTAGTTTAAAAATTTTATATTTTTATATTACTTTATTGATTTACTAATTTTTAGAGATATATATTAAAATTTAATATAATAGTGAAATTAATTTGTTGAAATTAGTTTATGATATTCTATAGTATATATTATTATTATATATATATATATTTAATATATAGTGATATTAACCGAGTACGAAAGTCCTTTTGCATCCTTGGCCTGGGAGTGGTGCGGCATGCAGTGATCTGAAAATTTTATTGTGTCGGAGTTGCTTGCCTGATCTTCTGTCTTCACGCCAGCTTTTTGTCAGTTGGACCCTCGAGCTCCCAGCTAGCTATCGAGCTGGCCGAGGACCCAAGCTTGAAGGATAGACCACCTGCAGGGGTGAGCGGGAGAGGAAGTGTATATATAGACAAAAAGTGTTCTTACTGTGCCAGCATGTGTGCAAATGAACTCCCATGCAGTGGTCATTTCTACTGTTCTACTTGTACTCCAACTATGACATACAGTAATTGGTTTCAGTTGGATTAGGGCTGTAGTGAGTGTTGTCTGTGTATTCAAAGGCAAAGACAGATGCAGTCATAACCCAACAACAGTCCTGAGGTGTGCCAGGATTCAGGGAAATGAAAGCAGCATTTCATTCCTCTAGCTCTCAGTTTCCTGTTAAATAAAGAATTGCTTGTGCCAGTGGATTTTTACACAGTTCACACGCTCACAAAATGCTGATCGCCTCAGATACATAAGGACCCAACTGAGCCAGCAATACCTGTAAAATCATGGATCAAGCCTATATGGGCATGGAAGAAATATCAGGCAGCAACATAAAGCTGAGAAGGCTGGTAGAAACTTCAGAAGACAATTATATCGATGATGAAGTGAGTCAAACTGTGCAATGTGAAACGACTGGACTTGGACTCCCAGGTAATAAACAAAAACAAGTAAACATATTAGATTTAGATACTACATTGATATGTGATGATGAATTATTGTGTAGAAATAAAACAAAAAGTAAAACTAATACCAGGTAGATGTAGGGTCCGGTTTGCTGCAAGGTTATTGTAGGTTTGGATGTTTTGTTTTTAATTTTAAAGATTTATATTTTATAGTATTTTTTTTATCTGTATTTTATTGTGCTGAAATGACTAGTTGACAGGTGACCCTTGGCCCATAATTTTGATTAAATTGTAATTTTTGTTTTTAATTCAGGACAGGCTCAAACACATTCAGCGTGTGTTTATTTCAGTTCAGTTTTAATAGTTTAATAAACCAAAAAACTTTGGTTTTTATACTGTGGTGTAGGGATGGGTACCGGTGTCCGGTGCCATCATAAACGGTAGTAACCAGACCGAAAAGCAGCGCACATTTCGGTGCTTTATTTCGGTGCTTTTTTTTCCTGAGCTGTGATACACTTCTAGCCAATCATTTTACGTTTCCGAGGATAGTAGGCGGGGCCAGGTACGTA
>NW_024583444.1:28595-29301 GCF_018398535.1 Haplochromis burtoni
AAGTTTGTGTTCTCCATTCTTTAAGCACCGGTTCGAGCACCGTTTAAGCACCGGCACCGTTTCAAAAGTACCGATTTGGCACCGGTATCGGATAAAACCTAAACGATACCCATCCCTACTGTGGTGTGTGGTTGTCGGATTCTAAGTTCAAAAGAGAAAATAATACAATAAAATACTGTGCGACAATCACAGTATTTGTGTCACAGCCATAATCACACAGAAACAAGTTTGCTTCTTTGTGGTCAGATGTTGATTTCAAGAGCAGAAGTTCACATATTACTTTGTAGAGAAAATAGTATTTTATGTTACGATAAACTATATGAGGATATAAATATTCTTCACCTTTAGCATTGTAACAAATATAAACTTCTACCTACAGAGTCTGAATTTATAAAGAAGAGTTACTGCAGAGCTGCTGTGATTCTTCTGGGTCTGCTGTGTCTTTTCCTCCTGATTGGATTCATAACTGTGGTTTTTCTCTGTGAGTACAAGAAATATGTAATTAGCATGCTAAAATCCTCACAGGCAATGTTTTTATTTGATATTGGCATGTCCTACAGTCACCCAAGGCAAATCTCCTGGTGAAATGGACACAGTGTTGCTTCACAGGCTTTACAACAACTTGACCAGCGAGAGAAACCAATTACTGACCAGTTACAACAACCTGACAACCAAACGAGAACAGTTACTGACCAGTTACAACAAC
>NW_024583444.1:29448-44448 GCF_018398535.1 Haplochromis burtoni
GTTACAACAACCTGACAACCAAACGAGAACAGTTACTGACCAGTTACAACAACTTGAAAACTGAAAAGGACCAATTGCTGACCAGTTACAACAACAAAGTTAAAGAGAGAGACCAGCTCCAGACAAGATTTGAAGACATGACCAAAAATAGAGACAATCTTCAGAGAAAACTTCAAGGTAATTATTTGTTTCCATTTTATCTCGTACAGAAATGTTTGCCTCTACATTTGAAGTTAACACTCAAGTACATGACGGTGTTGTTGTTGTTTTTTTCTCATTTAATGCATTATTGAATCACATCGTTAACGATATTGGTTAAGACTTGAAAAGTGAAATTCAGTGTCCCTTCCACCATATTAACATCTGGACAGTTCCATACTATTAAAAAAGAAAGCCTCAGTAAAACCTAGAATTAAATGTAAATTAAGCTTAATGTGAATATATGAATATTTCATATGTTCTAAGTCTATTTAGATATAGTTCATACTGGTGCTTTAATCCATGTAGACAAGAAAAAAAGATTCTCTTCATTTTTATCTTCAACTTCAACCAGTATGTCTCAGCTGTTTTTTTATTTCCATATTTAGTTGTGAAAGACACGTAACCAATGACAGAAATTTTAATACTGCAGTTTCAGTTCACAGTGTGTGTTATGTTAGAAATTACTAACGCACCATGAAGCCTTCTAACTGAGAAGTGGACTTTGGACAAAACCTCGAGTTTCTCCTTATTTTCAGTGGTCAGTAACAGTTGCTGACTCAAGCAAAATCCTTAGATAAAATATATATTTCCCACACACTCCTTCTGAATGCACAAAAATGATGCATTTCTTCTCATGTTCTTTTAAAACACAAAACCAAAATAAAACTTTTTTATTTGATGTAAAACTAGACATATTGTGCAACAATGGGACAGTGTTTTCTTTTTCTTTCATATGTTAAAGCTTTGTGAATTTGTACAACTGACACTTGTGTAACAAATATGTGATGCTAATTATGAGATATTAGCCTTAAAGATAAGATCCTAACAAAGCCCAAATTATTAACAGATTGCCAAGGAAACTGGGTGGCCTTCAGTGATAGTTTGTACCAAGTGTCTTTGGAGAAGAAATCCTGGGAAGAAAGCAGACAAGACTGTCTTCAAAAAGGTGCACACCTGATGATTATCAACAGGCGAGAGGAACAGGTGTGTGTGTGCAAACATAAATTAATGTACTATGTTCAGAATAAAACACTGAATGAAATCAGAGAATGCACTGACACATCACTTTAAGTTCTGTATATTTACACTTACTTGTCTTTCAACTAGAATTTTGTGAACCAGTTCAAGAAGTCTTTGTGGATTGGACTGACTGACTCAGAGACAGACGGAAGATGGAAATGGGTGGATGGGACTCGCATGACCACAAGGTTGAAATAAAAATTAAATTCCTCTCTTGTCCATAAAGTCTTCTTATATCATCAAGTACATTAACTAACTTAATTTAATTCATATCTTGTTACTAAAAACAAAAGACTGACTGATCTGTTGAGTTTAACTCTTATAATTTTATCTGTATTTCAGCTACTGGAATAGTGGTGAACCAAATGGTGGCAGAAGTGAAAACTGTGGAGAAGTAAGATTTTACGACTCAGAAAACAGCTGGAATGATGCACCATGTTCCATTGAAAAATTCTGGATATGTGAGAAGAGAGTTTCTCCATAACTTAACATCCATGCCCAACAAATAGTGCAGAAAACAGAGCCATGAGATCAACTCCTGAAATGAAGCTGAACAGAAAACAGTGGCCACTTAGGCTACGTCCACACATACACGGGTATTTTTGAAAACACAGCTTTTTCTATGCGTTTGGCCCTTTTGTCCACTGAAAACTGAGATTTTTAAAAACTCCTGCCAGGGTGGAGATTTTCGAAAAACTCAGTTTTTGCGTTTACATGTGGACGAGCAAAATGGAGATTTAGCCACGCAACATCAAAGGTGTGCACCTTTTTTAACATCAGATCTGCAGTTTTTACACGCTTACATATACACACACAGTTGCTGCCCCTCCACTTGGAAAGACAGAGTGAACTTTGGACGTAGCTTTTACATTCAACACAGACACTCTCACAACAAGTGTAATATTAAGGAATAATTCCACCTCACTGTCTGTCCACACATAGGACTCATTTCTGCTTCTATGCGCCATCTTTGTTTACGCTTACCCTCTCAGGCATCTAGACTTCTGATTGGCCAACATTTCGACACAGCATTATATCATAGAGATATTTTATAAAAATGCATGTGTGGAAGATGATTCTTTTTTTTTTTAAACGAAAATGGAAAATCTCCACTTACAAAAATACCTGTGTACGTGTGGACATAGTCTTAGATGGAAACAAGTTTAAAGGGTTTTCGCTTTGCTTTCTAAATCAAGAATATCTTTTGTTACTATATCCAGGATCTTTAATCAGCCGGCGATCTGCTTTGGTGTGACTGGTCATGACAATTTTAAGACGTGTTAGATTAAAAAACTTGCTCAACAATCCCATGCTCAAAAATTCTCATCTTATAGAAAAATATTCTGTTATCATAAACTTTCCATCTGTATTTACAATTTAATCATTAAAATGTTGACAATTTGGACTTGTTTTACTCCACCTGACTCATTTATTGAGGAAAGACTGAAGATTTGGGAAAAAATCCTCTCAGTGTGCTGTGCAAAAATGCAAAACCCAACCCAAGTTTTCGCTCTCATTTATTCATTTCTAATATTGTTCATCCTAGTCCTAGTGAAAGTCTTAACATATACAGCTCTGCCTCCCATGTTTTTGTTAGTGCACAAACCATAACCTGAACCATACATCACAGTAGGCCTGCTGCCATCTTGTAAACCTTCCCTTTCACGTTTCCTGCTATTCTTCTGTCCCAAATCCCACCTGACACTAATCTCCACTCACTCTCCAGTGCACTCTGAATTGTTAAACCCAGGTATTTAAACTCATATATCTTTACTACCTCTACTCTTTCTATCCTCACTCATTCTGTCTTACTTTCATTCCTCTTCTCTCTCCACCTCTCAATAGTCTCTTCCACCTGGTCCTGCTCTCACTACAGATAAGTGTCGTCTACAAACATCATTGTTCACAGAGACTTCTGCCTGACCTGATTTGTCAATTTGTCCATCACAACCGCAAACAAGATCTCTGATGATGGGCTCAGAGTAGATCTCTGATGCCCTCCATGCCCACCTTTAATCCGTCTGTCACTCCTATTCCACTCCTCATGACTATCTCACTGTCCCACATTACCCTTTGTTCTTCTCTGCCACTTCTGACTTCGTGCAATACCTCAGCTCCTCTGTTTTTTCTAAATTCATAAAAGACACAGTGCACCTCTTCTGACTTTCTCCATACCGAGAGAAGCACTCTCACAGCAAACATCAGCCTATAGTGCTTTTTCTTGGCATAAAGCCATACTCCTGCTTGCTAATCATTATGTTGCTTCTTAACCTAGCTTAAAGATGGTATGGTTCATCAACTTTATCCCTATTCAATCTTTTTTCTTGCAAGTACCCAACAATCAATAAATGCATCCAAGTATATAAATTTACCGAATATTATCATTCAGTAAACTTGTATACATCAATAATAAACACAGTTGAGACAATTAAAGCAGTAGTGTTATTCATCTGATTTATCTGCACTGGTTTTTATTTTGGATCAAAGTAAGAGTCATTGTACTACAACTATTGTAAATAGAAAAACTATTTAATCATTTTGAAAGCAGCATGCTAGGTTACCATAATGATAATAAAAGCTGAGCTGCAGTGGTTTCTGATTGCGTCCAAGCTGCAGTAATACCACTTATTGACATGTAGGAGGAAAGAAAGTTAATTATAGTGCATATAGTAAATGAAAGCTTTTGACTGTACTTCAGCCAAAGTAAAAAAAAACAACAAAACAATTTAAAATTAAAAATACAGAAAGAGAATTTTTCCAGGATAACAATTCTGTAAAAACAAAAATTTTGCATACAGGAAGCTTAAACTAAAGCATTAACTTCAGGATTAATGCTGGGTTTTCAGTAGTGCTCTGGTTTTACTGAGCATACTTCATAGTACATGCTACAGCTGGAACTTGTTTGTATTGAGTTTTAATAGTTTAAATAGCACTTTCCTGTTTAATAGACAACCACTTGTGTTAGTGGATATTTGGAACTACACCTTGCAAATTCAGAAACTCACAAAACGCTGTTCACCTCAGATATCTGAACACCCACCCACCTGAGTTAACAATGCAGATTCAAATCATGGATCAAGGCTGTACAAGCACAGAGGAAATATCAGGTGGTCAGAAAAAGGAGTTCAGAAGAGTAAAATAATACATGTAATGACTGGGACCCACACACTGTTATTGTGCATGTTTATTGCAGTTGCACACATATTGTTAGAGAGTTATCTCTAGGATGCCAGTGCGATGGCTTCCTCAGGACAAGGACTCTTTCCAGATATACTTTAAGGAGCATTAACTGATTGAACAGCAGGCCAATAGGTACAGCAATTGGCATACTCAGTGAGATAGTGATGTGTCGCAGCTGCTCTGATATTCTACTTATCTATGTGATGTACTTCTGTATGTTTTATCTTTTACGGCAATTTTTACCTCTACATTTGAAGCTAACACTTTGATAAAATGATCTTTTTATCATAATTGTGACATAAAGCAGACATGATATCTCATTTAATACAGTGGTCAAAATAGAGTATTAAACATCCCAGGAAAGGCCTTTTATATAAAAAAAAAAGTCCCAGTTCATACTATTAAAAAAGAAAACTTCAGGAAAACCTCAGAATTACATGTAAACTGAGAATAATGTGAGTGAAAATATTAATTTCCCATACATGAGTTAAAACTGAAGTAGATCTGAAGATCTCATCTGTTCTGTATTTCCATGTTTAGCTGGAAAACACACAACTGAGTTCAGGAATGTTAATAAAGAGGGAAGTGGACCTTCGAGAAAAGCTCACTTCTCTCTAACTTGACCTCCAGCTTTTTCTGAATTTTCAAAAACTGTGGTTTTCAGCCACAGCGGCTATTGTACTGGATTCTTCTGTGACCTCCTGGATAGGGTTCTCTATTCGTGGGAAATGTCTCTCACTGCAGTTTGAGGGTGTCCCGAAGCCTTTGAAATTGCTTTGTAGCCCTTTTCCAGACTGACAGGGATCAATGACTTTGTTTCTCATCTGTTCTTGAGTTTCTTTAGATTGTGGCATGACACAGTTCATACTAGTACTTTAACCTGAATAGACAAGAAACAACCTTTTGAGGTTTAACTGACTTCTCAGCTACAACTGAGACAATTCATGATGTCTCAGCTTTTCTTTAATTCTATATTTAGGATAAATGCGGAAATGTTAATACAGCTGTTTCAGTTCACGGTGGGTTATGCTAGAAATGACTGATCCTTCAAAGTAATAAGTGGACAAAAGTTCACAAAAGTTATTGTAATGCAAGCTCACTTTAATTATTTGGTAAACTGCAGTTTTGTGGGGCAATCATGGTAACCAGTTTGACCGAGGAATGCAGCTCAGATTTTGGGAAGTACCCCTCATATTTCTTTAAAACTGGAAGGAGGTCATTAATCAGCTTATGCAGCTAATCTAAAGCATGATTAAAAAACTGCAAAGTGTTGCACTCACAGCTGTCCCAGTGAGTGGTGAGTTCATTGCACTTTTGCACCAAGAGAAAATGTCTCTCCTGTTTGCTTATTTATTTGACTCAACAATATGTCAGATATTTTTCCACTTTTACAATTGTGGCTTTACTTGAAAGCTTTTTCAGTGGGAGTGGGATAGCAAAGTGGCTTTAGCCAAATTTGCCATCCACCCTTGGCAAATTTGCACCCTGCCCATTGTGATATGACCCTTTAAAGTTCACCCAAAAAGCATTTGTTCAACTTTTCTCCTTTGAGTACTGAGAAAGAAGATGACCATCCAGTGAACTAATACTTGCTCCTGTTATGCATCACAGTTATTAAAGCAGTGGAATCTGATATTGAAACTACGATATCTGCTCATGATGTTTGCCAGGAAGAAAAAATGCATGATTTTAGATTCAAAACCTGAGACTTGTAGTTTTGGTTTATTAATTTACTTTTAAAAAATCATTAAATGTGTTATTTTTCTGCCTTAAAAAGTGTGGGGGAGTTAAAAAATGAAAAATGCTGGATAGTTTTTGTTTCTTACAGTATGAAGGTTAAAACTGTCGTACAAACAACAAACAAATCCTCTGATTTTGAAAAGGTCCAGTGGCAACCTCAGATTTGACTGATTTTACAGGGAGCGGCACAATGCTGTTCAAGTAACTTGCCTAAAAACTTTCATTTGTCACAATTTAGCTTTTGAACCAATGAATAAGTGTAAAATAGAAAGGTATTCTAAGAGCATGTTCACATGGTTGTCTCCTAGTTTTTCATGACAGTGACAGTAAATATCTACTGTACCACTTTATTTTTATAAAGCCTTACTCTATTCTCAGATTTATTCGTTTTATATTCTACTGTCTAAAGCAAAAGAACATTTACTGTTACAATAACAGTAAATGTATGAAGACATAAATGTATTTAAAATTTTTGGACTTTGGATATTTTTGACAAATATTGATTCTACCTCCAAATTCAAAATTTGTAAAGAATTAATTAATTATTTTTTAAAAGCTTTCTGGGTTGTGTTGGGTTCTGCTCAGAGGAATGCAGCTTTCTCCAAAAGGCTTGAGCTGCACTTTATTAAAAGTGTTTGTATTTGAGCTGCTCGTTTGTTAGAATAGCAATCAGTTTTAATTTCTAATTCATTTTGTTGTTTTTCAATTGTAATGGTATTCATCATTGAACAAGAAAAATATAATCCACCCTGTCTAAAAGAAAGTGTCAAAAAATAGGTGTTAAAGAAGTGATGTAATGAGTCGCCCTCTTGTGGTGGGTTTGATTTGTGATTAGATGTTTAATGTCAGGAAGATGGGTGCATGATCACTATGAGCAGATTGTTGCATTTACTTACTTGCTGTGAGATAAAATTACTGAGGAAAAGTTCTGAAGGAAAGAGGAGAAGTAAGTGTCTTCTCTGGAAGAGGAATTTCTCACCTTATCCATAATTAATGTTTTTTTTTATTATGTTTGCAAATATTATGTCTCCAGATTCTTGAACTACCGAATGAGTTTGAATGGTGAGCTAACGATAATTAGAGTCTCTAACTCTAGTCTAACTCTAAACTCTGCTGAGTGGCACTGTGATAAAAATTATGGATGAAAGATGGGAGTTTTTGAGAATGTGGATAGTTTAATTTTAGAATAGAGACTTTCATTTATAAACATTGGCAATCTGCCCTGTTTACCACTAAATGGTTGAGAGAATATTTTGTCATACTTGCAGATCTTTTGCTTTTTGTGGATTTGTGATGCAAACACAATTTATTTATCCTTTATGAGTGAATAACATCATCACAGGCATGACCAAAAGAAAAAAACAAGGACAAACAAAAATGTTTTGTAATTATAAAAAAAATTAAAAGACTATTTTGCCTCAGTCAAAATCAGCATCACTCAGACTTTAAGATCAATTTAAGATGAATATGACATAAAAACACAAACAAATCAATCAGAATCAGAAAAGAAAAGAAGACCAAATCAATCAGTGTCACCGACTGCTACATATAAAATCATTTTTCTACTCAGTGTGATTAATGGGAGTGATGAGGAGAGGTGCAGAGTTTTTGCCATTGTCGTTATTACAGGGATTGAAGTATGGGTAGAGTTTCTCAGTGAAGGAGCAGCCAGTAAAGGAGTAGATAAGAGCTGCTGCATCTATATCATAAAAGGAAACCACACCCTCCTCGTAATCTACAAACACTCCCACCTTCTCAGGACCAGACGGACGACAAAGACAGACATCATGATCATCGAGAGCTTTGTACTCATTTCCATTTCTCAGCACTACAGTCCAGAATCCATCCTCGGGACTAAGAGTCATTATTTTCTTCCTGTCGATCGACTCTCTGGCCACTCCCAATTCCCAGTCAGTCTTTCCTTTAACTTGAGCCTCATAGTAAAATCTGCCTGAAGAGAAACTCTGCTTTCCTAAAACACAAACACAGTAAGAAAATTTCTCCGGGTTGTCTGGAAGATTGTGCTTTTCATCTCCATGATTCACTTGTTTTCCATCATCAGACAAGATGAGCTCAGGATGTGCTGTATCAGCATCAAGACTCACATCCACAGCATACTGCTGGAGCCTCCTCAGCTCAGCCTCAAACAGCTTCTTCATTTCTATCCTCAGTGTCTCCTCCAACTGAGCCACAGCTCTCATCACAGTCCCCTCATACGTTGGTGGAAGGACAATAACCTCAGTCCAGTCCTTGGCAGGTGGAACAGCTTTCAGAGATGAAAAGCTTTGAATAAAGTGGAGGTGGTCTTCAGAGCATATTAGATTCTTCACCTCAGAGCTCCTCTTCTTCAGCTCTGAGATTTCCTGTTCCAGCTCCTCCTGGCTTTCTGTTGAGTTTCATCTCTGAACTGAGCAACCACCTCAGAGAACAAAGTGTTAACCTTCAACAGAGGTCTACAGTAGAAAGCCTCTTTGCACATGGGGCACTGACAAGGAGCATTTCTATCCCAGTGCTGAGTGATACACTTCTTACAGAAGTTGTGTCCACATGGTGTGGTGACTGGATCAGCGAACACATCCAGACAGATGGAGCACAGAAACTGATCTTCAGATCGCAGATTACTGGCAGCAAACATATCTGCACTCTGGGAACAAAAGTCAAAGCATGATGAGTTAAAGTCTAACGATTTTCTGTGAGTGGTTTAGAACTGTCGAAGTGGGATCATGACAGCAATTTCAGATGAGGCAAAGAACTTGAAAAAATCTTCAAGGTATAACTATCTTCTGTTGCATGGAGTCCAAAAATCACAGAATCACATCAAATAATTTAAGAGTAGAGTAATCCACTCAGAGACATCACCTGCACACTCACTTTATGTTTCTACATGTAGAGCTTACTCACTAAGTGCTGCCGTTCACTACAATCTCCTCACTGGAGGACTCACCCCGAGCTAGTTTTAGGATTTTTAGAACTGTGTTATATCAATCAGGTCTACGAAGTTAATCCCAGGACTTTATGTTTGTTTACAAGTTTAAATACATTTCTCATGTTATCCTGCACTGTTTCAGATGAGAGTGTGACTATGTTTGGTTTCATAACCACTTCTTTAATTCTAGTCATAGTTTAGTCCATGGAAAATCATTCATCATCTCTCTTCAGCCGTTTTTTCCGGTAAAATATCTTTAATATATTTATAAAGCCATGCATATTCTTTTTTTTACTTCACACTTCCTGGTTCTTAAGTAAGTGGGGGTGAATTGGAATTTGGCACTCTTAAAGTTTCAAAATTTTTGCAGCAACTTTTAACACTCATAACTTCATATGGATATAGGAGGAGACTGAAGCATGCCGTTTTCAGCATTGAAAAAATTACATTCAATTGAATTCTACACTGGTGTCATGATTTTTCTATAGCATACTTTGAGGATCAGCATCGTGGGATATCAGGATATTAATAAATTGCACCAGTTTAATGTTGGTGATGTAGAGAAACAGAAACAAGTATCGGTACCCTGTATTTTCTATGTGTTTTCTGATCATTCACTGGAGGAAACTTAAAAAAGGCAATTCTGGCTACATTTTGAAGGCTTATGTCACCATGTGGTATAGGTGGTTGCTCAGTGTTTAAGGACAACACTTTCTCAGCATCTTTTCAACAGCAAATGTTGTAAAATCCAAAATATGTGATATGATTCCAAAAAATAAAAATCAGGTCTGCTTGTCAAATGCAAACAAAACACTATGCATCATGTGTAAGCTGACAGAAAAAAAGTATCACTCTAAGAGAAAAATTAGCTGATTTTGAATTTGAATTCAACAACATTTCTGAGACTTAAAAAAAGAAGGAGAAACATTCATGAGAGTTACGTTTAATTTAATATAGATAATTAAAACAAACCACTGTAAAAAATGTACTCTTAAAATTTTAGCACTTACAGTATAAGTGAAGTTTTGAGTTAGTGTGGCTCGTTCTGTACTCACCAGTATTTGAGTCACTTGCTTAGAAACAAAAGATGAACACTGTTTGATTTTGAGACACAAATCCAGAGCTTTCGGCTGTAGTACTGCTATTACTGCTATTACTCACACTAACATTAAGTTTCATTTCAAGAATTTGACGTTTAATTTCCTATTATTTCTCCAACTCTTCCTGCAGGTGTTTGTTAAGGTTTTGGTTCCTCTTTCAGGTCCACAGATGATTATAAAGTGCTAGAAAAATGAAGGTAACACTCGATCACAGACTCAGTTAAATTCATAATCTTTCAGTCCTATTGAGGAGATACTAAGGCTGTTACACAAGAAGAGATGGGCAAGGATGAGTGTATAAACCCAGCAGTACCAAACTGTCAGAAACAGACTCTGTGAGGGTGGCATGAGGGACTGACGTCCTTTAGTGGGTCCTGTGCAGAGCCGTGCAGCTTGATTGACATTTACTTGTGAACACTAGAACCAGCAGGTTGTCCAATGGTGTGCCGGTTGTCTTCACAGATGAAAGGAGGGTCACACTGAGGACATGCAACAGAAAGTCTGGACCTTCAACATCTTCCACCATGACCAGTTTGACAGTATGCTGAGTAGGCAGTTCACTGGTGATCAAAGCACTGATGAGAGAGGATGCTGCAATTTGCATCAATGGAAAATAAATTTGACAGTCGTCTGTATAATAATGGAAGCAAATATTATTTTTCTGTAAAATTATTCCAAGTAGTAACAGGTACAAATAGAAAAGGACAGTTCCAAGAATAGAGGCTTGTGTAATCCTGCAAGAGGAGGGCAGCAGAGGTGTAGGTAAAGGTTCTATCAGAAAGGTGGGTCCTAAACCATTGGAGAGCTGAGCCAGTGATGCCCACCCACTGCTCCACCCTGGACACGCGGATCTCAAGGAACACAGCATTAAAAGGCAGCTGTTCAGTCCAAAAGCACAAGTAGCACACAGTCACCAGAAGCTATTGCTAAAAAATATAACATTAAAAAAGCCTTAATAAAACATACTGATTGCTTTGGTGAGCTTTTAGTCCTGGCTGGAACACTTCCAGAATTGCACATTCACCCAGGAAGGACTTCAGTTGGGTAAAGGCAATTTTTTGTAGGAGTTTAGAAAAGAAAGGTAGCCTGGAGACAGCCCCTGAAACAAAACAGAATGGTCAAGGCCTGTTTTTGTCAGCAAGAATTGCCCAAAAATATTTTTACAAAAGGTCAATGTACTGTTAATAATGGCAAGAATAAAAGGACCAAGGGTAGGAAAAACCTTCTTAAGGAGTTGAGGAGGAATAACATCAAAGGGGAATCCTGATGGGTTTATACTGGAAATGAACTGTTCTAATAAGGAGAGACAGGCTCAAAGTGGTCAACAAAAGCCAAACAGGGTGTTGAGATGGATGGATCATATGAAGGCGCTAGTGCTTACAACTTTCTCCAAAAAAGTGAAGACATTTGTCACAAACTGAATTGGAAGTTTCCAGTCCTTCATCCCTCCACATGAAGAGTTTCGTGAACAATAAGAACAGAATTTTTTTAACTTTGATTGTTTACAGTTTATGTTAATGCTACTTGAGTTATTCTGACATGTCAGTGTGAAATGAAAGGTGTAAAAGTCCAGCAGCAAATTTGATTGGTGCATTTTCTTTTCGTAAACACCACAGTGCCTAACTTTTCCTGCCTTTGTGTTTAACCCTCCGTTGCAGACATTTTCATTGCTACATATCTAAAAATGACTCAACATTATCTAATAGTTCCTTTTCAGTAGATTTAATGACATTATTGATTATTAGGTCGAAAAGAAAAAACACTTTTGTTTTGTACTGTGTTTCATGTAGTGTGTTACCACAATACTTTTTATAGTATTAGCTTTTATATGCTCAACCTCATGAGATCACTCTTACTAACACCGCCAATGAACACCTGCTGCACCTGCAGTACAAACTACATTACCAGTGGAATTTGCAAACATTCATTTCTTGATGCAGAAAATGTTGAAATGGTTCTTATGGGTCATTTCATGAGAGGTCATCAAATACTTCCATCTTGACCATCATAGATTCCCCTGAATAAAATAGAGGAAATATATTATTCCTAATAGATATTACACAAAGGTTCAGGTCACCTGTGTCATGATTTTTCTTAAAAACAGTATTTCAAGGGACATAAGAAAAGTCACGTGTTATAATAATGATTTTTATATGTGATATATAGAGTATAAGATTTTATATAATATACAATACATTTTTGATGCATCAATGCTGTTATTTATCTGAGTGCAAAGAAAGTAACAACCATTGACTGTTGTCTCTGACTGGGGTTTAAGGTTTATCCTGTTAATGTAAAGAAAGTCTGTTTATCATTATTAAATCTTTTATTTAAATAGATAATTTCATTGAGATCAAGCCCTCTTTTTCAAGAGAGACCTGTGTACAAAACATATATATAAAAAATATACAGACAGGCACATGATGATTGAGAAAACATGTCCTATGGTGGAGACAGCATTGAAACACATCATTATTGAAGACATAATTACAGATTGGCTGATTGGCTACAAGGACATTTCCTAAATGTTTTTGCTCCTTTGGTTTAAACGACACTAGACTAGACGTCCTGTTTTCCCTCTTAAAGGGAGAAGAATGTAATTGTGGGGGAGTGTGAAATTATGAAAATTCAGTATTGAGAAACATGTTGTCAAAGAGAAGAATAAAACAACATTACAATCTTTTCACAGACTACTTTCAAATAAAATGTAATAACCTTTCTTGTCTAGTTAATGCGATTGATAGGAGTGATCACAAGAGGTGCAGAGTTTTTACCATTATCATTATTACAGGGATTGAAACATGGGTAAAGTTTCTCAGTGAAGGAGCAGCCAGTAAAGGAGTAGATAAAGGCTGCTGCATACACATCATAAAAGGAGACCAGACGCTCCTCATAATCCACAAACACTCCCACTTTATCAGGAGCAGACTGAAAAGAGAGAACGGCTGCTGGGCCAGTACATGCTGTGTACTCGTTGTTGTTCCTCAGCCATAGAGCCCAGAAACCATCCTGAGGCTTTACTGAGTTTCCTCCCTTCCTGTTCACTGACTCTCTGGCGACTCCTAAAATCCAGTCAGTCTTTCCTTTAACCTGAACCTCAAAGTAAAATCTGCCTGAAGAGAAACCCTGCTTTCCTAAAACATTTGCAAAAACTGTGAATCTCTTTGGATTGTCTGATAGACTCTGATTCACATTACCAAAATTCACTTGTTTCCCATCATCAGACAAGATGAGCTCAGGATGTGCTGTATCAGGATCAAGACTCACATCCACAGCATACTGCTGGAGCCTCCTCAGCTCAGCCTTAGCAAGCAGCTTCTTAAAATGTTTTTTGAGTGTCTCCTGCAGCTGAGCCACAGCTCTCATCACAGTCCCCTCATACGTTGGTGGAAGGACGATGACCTCTGTCCAGTCCTTGGTAGGTGGAACAGCTTTCAGAGATGAAAAGTTTTGAACAAAGTGGAGGTGGTCTTCAGAGCGTGAGGCCTGCTTCAGCTCAGAGCTCCTCTTCTTCAACTCGGAGATTTCCTGTTCCAGCTCTTTGATGAGACCTTCAGCCTGTTTCTCTGTTGTTTCCTGTTTGTCTTCTATCTCCTTTATGACCTTCTTCAGGTCTTTCTCAATAAACTCCTTCAGAACAGTGAAGATCTGAACACCTTCTGTTTTCTGTTTGTCTGCAGCATCTTTACTCATCTTCACTGACTCATTGATCTCCTGAATCTTCTGTCGTCTCTTCTCGATCATTTGCTGAATTTCATCATCCATTTTCCTCAGCTCTGTCTTCTTTTCTTCAGATTCTTCTCTCAGAGGTACAAACTCATGAGTCTTGTGGTCTAAAACAGAGCAGAGCGTGCAGACACTTGTCTGATCGGTCTTACAGAACAGCTCCAGATGTTTATCGTGCTTCATACACATCCTGCCTTCCAGGTTCTCCACAGGCTCAATCAGCTGATGTCTTTTCAGACCTTTGACTGTCAGATGAGGTTCTAGGTGAGTCTCACAGTAGGAGGTCAGACACACCAGGCAGGACTTCAGGGCCCTCAGTCTGGTTCCAGTGCAGCAGTCACAGGGAACTTCTCCTGGTTTGGCAGCTTGTTGCTCTGAGCTGCTGCTTGCATTCTGTTGAGCTTCATCTCTGAACTGAGCAACTACCTCAGAGAACAAAGTGTTTATTTCCAGTTGAGGTCGTCTCTTGAACAGTTTGTTACATAGGGGACACTTGCACCTAACATTAATGTCCCAGTTCCGGGTGATGCAGTTTTTGCAGAAGTTATGTCCACATGGTGTGGTGACTGGATCAGTGAACACATCCAGGCAGATGGAGCACAGAAACTGATCTTCAGGTTGCAGATTACTAGCAGCAAACATGTCTGCAGTCTACAAAACAAAAGTAAACATTTTAGGGAATTTTTTTTTTTTTTACAGATGTCTGATTCAACGGGTTTAAGAAAAATATTTGGGAATTACCTTGTCTCTCATTTGCAGAAGCTCACAGGTAATGGGACAATTAGGTAAGCTGTTTCATAGCCAGATGAGGTCTGTTCGATCATGATTTCATGAAAAATGAAATTGCTTCATACTGTTGATTCTTTTTATAGCTTTTCATTTTTCACTTTAGAATATGAGGCCCAAAGAGATGTCAGTGCAACTGAGGGATCCATGATTAAGCTGAACAAAACAAACAAAAACAAACAAACAAATTAAATCAAAGTAGTAGAAAAAACTTCAGGAGTAGGCAAATCAAAAATCTGGTACTTTCACTGAGCAGCTCAGCAACACCAAAAGGCCCGAAAGACTTCAAGATAACTAAAGTGCACGATGATGGAATTATTT
>NW_024583444.1:46948-54226 GCF_018398535.1 Haplochromis burtoni
CCGCCTCTTCGGCTTTGTCTTCTTCTTCCGGCTTCAGGCGGGTTTGACACGTGGAGGGCGTTTTGCTGCCCTCCTCAGGTGCTACGAAGTATGTCGAAGCATGTGAGGAGAAATCCTATAGTCCATAGTCTATAGAATTGTCTAGTACGTCGCAAAAAGTTGAATAAAGAAGTTATGGTTTCCAATTAGTCCAAGCTGAGTATTATGTCGCTTACAGTTTTCTCATGGCTCAATTCTAGCAGAAAAGTTATTCTCACCACTCTTAAAGCAGATCTTTAAACAGTAGCATAACAAAACACTGAGACACCTGTGTGAAAGACACTACAACAATCAAAACCTTTTTCACAATTGTGAAAACATGAATAGTCATGCAATCACTTCAACGCTGTAATTAATGAATAAAAACATTTCACCGCCTTTTAAAGACTGAGCATTCAAAATGTTTAGTTTTTTTTTCCCCTCAAAACCATTTGCATCAGAAAGCAGACAAAGCACCAACTACTGTGTAGTCCACCAACTTCACGCTACATACATTCAGCAACCAGTTGATCAGGTACGCCTGCTCCAGTGTTTGTCACATTATTTCAATATCTAATCAGTGACTTTCAACTAAAAGAGATTATGAATCTAGACATGGTCAAGATACCTGCTGAAGTTCAAACCGAGTGTCAGAATGAGGAAGAAAGTTGACTGAATGTGGCATGGTTTTTGATGTCACTTAAGCTGGTGTGAGTATTTTAGAAACTGATGATGTCCTGGGATTTTCCTGCACGACCATCTCTACGGTTTACAGGGAATGGTCTAAAGTGAGAAAATATCCAGTGAGGAAGAAAAATTGTAAATGCTGCCCGTGCTTCTGTGAACTATGAAGCAGATTATTAGTTTTTTTTGGGTTTTGTTGTTGTTGTTTTTGTATCAAATCTATTGTCTTTTGTTCTTGTTGTTGTTGTTGTTTTTGTATCAATCGCTAAATTATTGTTGAATAGTTTAAACTTTTTACTTAAGCTAATTGTTTAAAATGCAGCATTTTCTGCAGCAAGCATTGATTTTATCACTTACTATAACAGATTTACAGAATAACTAGAGATTATGGTCTGAAAAAAGAAGAGACATAGCATTTGAACTACTGACTGTCAAAGTATAACCTGACATTCTAAAGAGACCAAAGCCAACAATGAATCAGTTATATTAATATGTTGTTGGATTGGTCTTCTGCTATTTCTACTCAGTAAATTTAAATTGGTTTAAGTTAGATTAAGGGCTGCAGTGAGTGTAGTCAGCCCATTCAAAAGCAAAGACGAATGCAGGCGTAACCCCAGCAAAGTCTTCACAGAGAGCCATGAGTGCCAAAATGAATCAAACAAATACATTATTAAATAATTTATGAAATGTGTCAATAATAATTACAATTTAAATGGCATCATACTCCCTGCACTGTCAGGATTTATTACATGCCATGTGAGCACAAGCAGTATAATGTTTTCATCTCACCAGACCTCAGTTTCCTGTTAAATAGAGAATCACATGTATCAGTTTCACACAGTTCAGTACAACAGTCTGCAACTGCAGAGACACTCTTAGATCTTTTCTTCAGAAACCCAAGACCCAGCTGAAACCAGACACGCATCTGAAAATCATGGAAATGCGCTACAGGAATCCAGAAGAAATACCAGGTAATCACAGAGTGTCGAAAAAGGGGCAAAGGTCAGAAAGCCTAAAGAGGACCAAACCCTTAAGTTTAATAACATTTATTCTTTATTATGTTTTTTATTAAGTTTATGCTGTTACAGTATTGTAATATTTTTAATTTAAACCTCACAAACTAACCCATACTATAATAAAAAAAAAAAAGAAATCATGTAAAACAGCTACATGCAGGTGTTTCAGTTGACAAAATTACAAATGTTTTTTTTTTTAATTTACTTTTGTGAATCTAGTTTTAGGTTTTAGTTTATTTTAGTTAGCATAATAATCTTCATTTGTGGTCACGGCTTAAAAAGAAAAACGCAAATTTTAAAAAGCAGTCACTGCAGGCTGATTGGGGCCCGCACCCAATTTCACACCTTGGCTCAGGTGATTAGAGGATCATCAGGGGGTCCTTTTGTCCCTCCGTGGGGGGAAACTCCCACTAGGTTTATATCTGGGACTCTCCACCATTTGACCTTAGAACTGAAGAAGCTTCTCGGATGAGAGGTGAAACGTCTTCAAGCAACTTAAAGAAGTCCAGACGCTTTTCTTTGCAAGCTCCTTTGACTACGATGACCTGGATGACTGAGAACCTTCACAGACATACAAGAAAGATACAATGAGAAATTCCCCATTTAGTATCATTATTCAGTATTTTTAGTCAAAATCAGTCTGTGAAATAGGTATAAACCCTTTATAACTGCATACATTTTAAATTCTCAGGACAGAAAAGCCAATACATAACATCGACCTTTCAACTTTGAAGATGTATTTCCCAAACAGCTCATATATGAGCATACTAAGTAAAGCCATGCAAAATCTTTTTACCTTCATACTATAAAATGTGCCCAAATTATAGCTCTTGAAAGTACAGGTGGGTAGGTTGAAATTTAGTGGTTTTAATTTTTCCTTCATTTTTGAGCCCCCAAAACTTCTTAAGTACAGGAAATAGACAAATTCCATTTTTCTAAAATGGAAACAAATTTAAACTCTTTTAAAAATTGTAACCAAATAAATTTTGGCCAGCTTTGCTACAATACTTGCTACAATTAGCTCAAATTTCAGTTCATTAAGTAAGACCAATAAATCGATTATAAAAAAAATTCTCACCTTCCAAGGAGACAAACTAAAAATGCCTTCTCATTTTATTTTACATTACTGTATTTAGTTGTATTTAACTATTTCAATCTTTTTGCATTTAAGAAAATGTTTTCTTTTAATTTTTTTATTTTAACATGTAAATACAATGAAAGGGTTTAGTAGGGGCCCAGCAACCCTGGCAAGGATATGCAGAAAAGAATGGATGGATGGGTTTAGTGGGATTTTTTTTGTATGTACTGGTCATTAATGAGGTAAAATGTATTACTTACCCAGTTCCTTAATTAATACATAGTCGATAGCTGCAGCCCTAAATTAAGTTGAACATCTGTCATGTTGCTCTTAGCTGATTTTTTTACTGCACAACAAACTTCTTAAAGTATGTTTAAAAAGAAAAATGACACTCTCGGAGTGGTTCGTGTTAAATGTGCTAATTATTTTTTTTGTTGTGACAGTAAATGTCTGCCGTACCAAATTGCTTTGACAAAGATAAACGCTGTTGTGTATTGAAGACAATACTCTTCAGGCGCTGATTGAAAAACAGATGTGTTTTTTTTCTACTTTGTAAATTAAAAGAGCAGTTGCTAGTGTCACCGTTGTTATTAGTCGCCAAATATGAGGTTGTTAATGTCTTATGTTTGCACACATGTTGAAAAATACTGACTTCTAGCCCCAGGTACTACATTTGTGAAGAAAAGTTCCTGCAGAGCTGCTGTGATTCTTCTGGGTGTGCTGTGTCTTCTTCTCCTCACTGGACTCATAATTCTGGCTTTTCCTTGTGAGTACAGCAGCTAGATAGCATGCTGATGATGTCCTAAATGGGTGTTCATTAATAGAGCTTGTTCATTTAATGTTCACATGCCCAACACAGTCAACCAAGACAAATCTGAGTGGGAAGAGGAGGTGGGCAGACAGAGAGCATTACAGATCAGTTACAACAACTTGAAAACAGAACAAGACCAGTTACAGAAAAACTACGACAGAGTGGTTCAAGACAGAGTCCAGCTCCAGAAAAAAGTTGAAGCCTTGACCAAAGAGAAAGATGATCTTCAGAGAAAGTTTCAAGGTAATTATTCCTCTGTCAGTGCGCCCCAGGGCAGCTGTGGCTACAATGTAGCTTGCCATCACCAGTGTGTGAATGTGTGTGTGAATGGGTGAATGACTGAATGTAGTGTGAAGCGCTTTGGGGTCCTTAGGGACTAGAAAAGCGCTATACAAATGCAGGCCATTTACCATTTTATTTCATTCAAAGAAAATATGTTCTTGGGTCTAGCCTTTATTCTGATGATTCAATAATAAACCAATAGTTTATAAACTGCAACAAACGAAACATGGTAGATTTAGCATAGACCCTGCCTACAAGACATCATAAATAAATATCATAGTTAAATGTGATTGCAAAATGTTTTAAATTCACATTTTTCAGTTTGTTTCTTTGTTTGTTTTTACTAATTTCTTGGCATCATAAGGAGCATGGCTGCACTGTTAGACAATAACAGTTGATACATACAAGTATTTCAGAGCTCTGAGATAAAAATTCCCAAAGGATTCATACAATAACTTAATGCCACTGGACTTAGAAAATAAACAATTTTTTGATGCTGTTCAGGTGAATTCCTGACTCAAACTGAACTCACTCAGTTTGCCTTCACTCTTTTTCAATTATGTACTTGAAGTTGCAAATAATAATTAAAAAAAGACAACCAAATACAGAGATGACTGTACCACCAACATTGTGGTTTACGCTTAGGGCTTCCTGTGTAACAAATGAAAGCAGCATTAAGAGTCTTGCCACATTGATGACAGTGATAAGCAGCTTCCTTTCCATGCCTTTTTTTTTACCTACAGCTGCTGATGCAGATTACAGCGGAAATCACTTTATCACATTTTACACATCTTCACTAGAAGTCACCAAAGTTCAAATAGCTTTCCTATATAATCTTATATCTTTCTCATCTTCTCAGCCCTGAGAGTTACTATTAACTTTGTGCACAATTGGAGTAATTAAGTGCACATTGTTAATGAACACGAAAACAAATCTAAAAATCAAAGTGCTGAGAACACTGACTTGAACTATGTCTTAGGAAACACATTCTGACAAATTGTGCAACTATGACAGAAAGTTTTTTTCACCACCAAAGTGTTTTGAATTTGTGTCACTAACTCCAAAGCAATGGCTGTGAAAAAGCTCATCATTAAGGTTATGTGAAAGCTACCTCGTACAATGTAACCCCAAATTGTTAACATTCTTCTTCTATTTTTTTTATATTAGATTTTCAGCATAAATGGGTGTATGTTAGCGGTAGTTTCTATTACATGTCTTCAGAGGAGAAATCCTGGCAAGAGAGCAGACAAGACTGTCTTCAAAAAGGTGCAGACCTGGTGATTATCAACAGCCAAGAGGAACAGGTCGGAGTGCATTAAAATATTTAAATGAAAATTAAAATGAAATCAAAGTTCAGTTAAGTGGAGGCTATATAGATACATCAGTTTAAACTCAGTATCCTTACAGTTGGTTTCTCTCTTTTTTAAAAAGAACTTTGTGAATCAGTTAAACAAGTATTTGTGGATTGGACTGACTGACTCGGAGACAGACGGGACATGGAAATGGGTGGATGGGACTCGAATGACCACAAGGTTTAAATACAAATAAAATCCATTCTTTAGTTTTCATATATTTAAGTAAAAAGATACTGTTCATGCTGTCTCATTAGTATCTAAGTTACAGTTACTGAAAAGAAAAAATTGATCAGATTGTTGAGTTTAACTCTCATAATTTTATCTTTATTTTCAGCTACTGGAATAGCGGTGAGCCTAATGGACTCAAAAATGAAAACTGTGGGCAAATAAAAAATTACAACTCAAAAAACAGCTGGAATGATGAAAAATGCTCTATTTTACACCCCTGGATGTGTGAGAAGAAAGCTTCCCTATAACTTCACCTCAAGTCCATCAAATAATGCATAAAACAGAGCCACAAGATGCACTCGTGAAATGAAGCTGGATAGAAAACTGTGGAAATTTACAAAGAAACAAGTACACACAGAGGCTTTTTGCTTTGCTTTCAAAATCAAGAACTCTTTTGTCGCTATGAACCTTCTCAGTGATGGAGATCTGCTCTGGTGTGACTGGTTATAACATTGTTAGCTGTATTTGATTAAAAACAATCCCCCGCTTAAAAATACTCATCCTATAGAAAAAGACTCTCTAACCATAAGTTTTCCATCTGTATGTATATTTTATTCTTTTTACTTAGTGTGGCTCTCATTTACTATCTATCTTTTCATTGTATTTGAACTACAATGCAGTGGTAGAAATTAAAAGTACTTGTGCATGTATTATTTCGCTAGTGCTTTTCATGTGTATGCCTTGCCTACCTTTTTATAACCTTGTGTGTTTGTGGCATCTCAGAAGCAAGGAGGGAAATAGTGAACACAAACAGATTGTACTGATATGACTGAACTACACTCGTTGACTGAATATCAGAGGGGTGCATAACCTAAAAGTGGCAGAATTATTTAATTTCTGTTAAGTTTTAGGCTTGCAAGCATTAATTGGTTGCTAGCAATAATGAAACACAGCATCTATGGGAACAAGTTTAATATTATATTTGGAATGGGCAATATGACATATGCATAATATTCAATAAATATTGGATCTGTTATTTCTTAAAGAAAGATCTTTATATCCTTTTATGTCTGTCTGCATAAACATTGCTATTTTAACATACTTTTTTCAGGTTTTGCAGAAAAACTAACCAGATAGTCACAAACACAGTCCCAGGAAAACAATAGATTACTTAAATATACTGGGCCATGCTTGTGGTACTCAATACTACTGTGGTTATAACTGACAGGAAATATTCTGTCAGCAAACTGTATTCAGATATTTCCCTTGTTGCATATGCCCCACAGCCAAAATTGATTAAAGCTGATAACATGAGAAATGACATTGCTTAAAGAATTTCTTAAAGAAAATTATGTCTCCCAAATCCAAACTGGCAGCTGATTCCACAGAAGAGGGCCCTGAAAAGTTCTGCCTCCCATTCTACTTTTAAATATCCTATAGGATGCACAAGTAAGCCCTTAGCGTGAGAAGTGCTTCATTTTGGTTGGTCTATGGTCTTTGAAGTCTTTAAGATACACTATGATAGACACAAGTTTGGTCGAAATTTAATAATTGTTTTGCCTCCCTTTGTCTGGTTTCCATTAACCCCTGAGTGCTGCTCAGACGGCGTGGCTCAGAGCTTTTGTTCAGCGCTCTTTTTTTGTTTGAAAAGATGTACAAATGACATGTGAAATATATTTCTTCATAAGGCAAATTTTGAAAAGAAAACAGACAAGACTGTCTTCAAAAAGGTGAACAAAGTCAAACAGCTGGTCATTGACATATACCTGCCAAACCAATTCAGTTCAGTTTGATTTATATTGTTGTATAAACAGTGCACACACACGCACGCACGCACGCACACACACACACACACACACACACACA
>NW_024583444.1:54246-63700 GCF_018398535.1 Haplochromis burtoni
CACACACACACACACACACACACACACACACACACACACACACACACACACGCACACACACTACTTTCATGCAGCTGCAACCTGTGGGAGGAACACAAATAAAGTGGCCTATTATTATTTCATCCCACCAGACCTTCATTTCCTGTTAAAGAGAATCACACTTTTTCACACAGTTATCAAAACTTTGTTAATCTCAAGTTCCTGTTCAGGTTGTAACTGAACCACAGCACAGAATAACATCATGGATGACATTTATTTAAACAACATAGCAATTAATCACAGAAAGCTAAAAGGGGACCTAAATTCCTCAGAAAATATTTATGTCACTTATGATGATATCCAAACTGTGGAGATGAACAGGACTGGACCTTCACCTGCATTCACAGGTAATAAACAAATAATTTGACACTGTTACAATTTTATGCACAAACACAGGCAACTTTACTAAACAAAAAACAACAACATTCTTTTACCTGTTTTAGCAATTTTGTATTTTGATGAATGAGAATTGACTGACCTGACTGAATAACGCCTGCTTTTGGCTACAATGTAGCTTGCCATCACCAGTGTGTGAATGTGTGTGTGAATGGGTGGATGACTGAATGTGTAAAGCGCTTTGCGGTCCTTAAAGACTAGTAAAGCGCTATATAAATACATACTGTTGTCTACAGTTTGAGCAACTATTGGCTGTATGTATGTCTCTGTGACCATAACTGATCTCATATCTCACAATACGCTAGCATTACTTACAGCAAGTGTCTAGTGGCTCCTGAAAGCTCCATCAGAAAGGATCTTTGTAAAGTTTCACTGCATCAGAGTTAAAATAATTATTAAACATGGATGAACTGTCTCAGACAAATGTTTCTGCGTTACTGTAAATGTGTTTTACTATAGTCTGTTCTGGTTTTGAGATCAGAATCTAAAGAGAACTTTCCTGACCCCCATCATCAACGCTGGTCAGTTATCCTAAAAAAGGCAATGTAGCAAATGTAATGTAAATAACAAAAGAGTTTTGGAAAATTAAAGCATTAAGTCTTTTATCATTCTGACAAAATATCAAAAAAGTATCACCCTGACTTAACTTAAACAATATTGAAGAGAGTTGTGTTTTTGCTATCATAGTAGGTGGGTAATGGATCAGAAATTAAAACTAGGTCATCATGGTGATCTAGATTTTTAAAAATCAGGGAAACAAAGAAAATATAATTTATTATTTTTGTCTAAATGACAAAAGGACTGCAGTCTTCTTTGATAAGAAAGGGTCCCCTGTGATGGAGAGACCTGTACCTATCACATGGTAGCCGAGTGCATGACAGCAGAACAGTTTTTCTGTGTTTGTTTGTCAGGAAGGCAGTTTTTCACTCTGGGAATAGTTCTGATTTCTGTTGTGCATGCAAAACATAAAAATAACCACATATTGTTAGAATAGTGCATGGAGAGATAGCACAGGTTTTTTTTTTTCATTATTCTAAAACTTCACAAATCTTGACTTATATGCCTAGGTACTAAATTTGTGAAGAAAAGTTCCTGCAGAGCTGCTGTGATTCTTCTGGGCCTGCTGTGTCTTCTTCTCTTGATTGGACTCATAACTCTATTTTTTCTTTGTGAGTACAGCAGTTAATATAATCTTTAACAGGTGATGAGTAGTTGTTTAACATGGTTTTCTTATTTTCTCATTTCACGGGCTCAACACAGTCACCCAAGGCAAATCTCAGCAGACGATAGAGATGATGATGTCATACAACCGTTACGAAAACTTGACCAGAAAGTGGAATGAGTTGCAGACCAGTTACCGCAGCCTAACAATTGAACAACACCAGTTACAGACCATGCACAGTATTCTGAAAATGGAACGAGACCAGCTACAGAAAAGCTACAACAATATGGTGGAAGACAGAGGCCAGCTCCAAAAGAGACTTGAAGACATGACCAAAAATAGAGATGATCTTCAGAGAAAGTCTGTCGGTAATTATTGTTATTTCACCTCCATAAAAACAAAACAAGTTTTGGGGGGATATTTTGAAGTAAGTAAGGCACAAATGTTTTTTTTTTCTCAGCACATTAATAATCTATTAAGGTTTAGGAAAAATATCAGGAAAAGTAAGGTTCAGTGCATCCCAAATGACATCTTAAGTAAATCTTGGAGCTAAATGTGACTCAACAAAAGTTTGAAGTTTTGAAATAATAGAAATTTATTATCCAAAGCAGCACACATGCAGTGTTGGTTCCCCGTGTTTGATTTATACAGTATATGTCAAATCACCCAATTAAAACCACTACAAAAGAGCTGATATAATACTGTAATATCTCAGTTAAGACTGCATTTAATCACTTAATTCAGCTGACTTCTTCGCTCAGGCTGAGCTAATTCATGATGTGTCTGCTGTTTTTCATTTCTCTATTTTGTTGTTAAAAAACTGTCAAACAACTAAATGCAGAAGTGATTCCACTACTGACAGCTGCTAGAAATGACAAAAGCAGCATTGCTTTTGCCTAACAGTGATGAGTTCACTGCAGAGATAAACTCATTTCACTCCACCTGCAGACATTCCTGTGTTTTTTTTTTCTTTCCTTTAACAGGTTGTCTGCGAGAATGGATGCACTTCAATGGTAGTTTATATTACATTTCTTCAAACAAGAAATTCTGGCAAGAAAGTAGAAATGATTGTCTCCAGAGAGGTGCTGATCTGGTGATTATCAACAGCAAAGAAGAACAGGTGATTTTCTAAATGTGGTTTCTGTCTATATGTGTGTTGTATATATGTCATATATATGTTATATATATGTTATATAATACATATATCTTTATATATATATATATATATATAACGTATATATTTTTTTTCTCTCAACAAGGAATTCACAAGAAATTTTCAAAAGCTGATGTGGATAGGATTGACTGACAGTGAGAAAGAGGGGATCTGGAAATGGGTGGATGGGTCTCTGCTTGTTACAAGGTTTTACTTTTTTCTTATTGTGCTGCACCACAAGATAAGTTAAGTTAAGTCTATCAAGTCTTAAAATCATTTATATACGACCTTGTGTCGGTGAGTGCAATGTAAAGAGAAATTACAAAAAGATCTTCATGTCTTCTCTCTTCTCTTCACTCTAAAAAGAACATGTCAACATGGCTTAGGTCTGCAAAGTTCAACAAATCACAGAACTTCTGGAATGTGCTTTCTCAGTCAAAGTCAGAATTTCAACTAGACTGCGTTTAAACAAATGGCCAAAAAACACAGCAAACTGAAGCAGCATTGTGAAAAAGAGTGGACTAAAATTCTTCTGCAACGATGTCAAACAGAAAGAACTTAACGTTACTGCTGCTAAACATAGTTAAACAAGATTCTGAGTCATGCGGTGTGCTTACTTCTTCACATACTGCTTCTATATTTTGGCTTAAGGTTTGTTAAATAAATTGTCACAAACATCTGAATGGCATACACATTAATTTGTGAGGACTGAAGAACAGGATGTAGGAGGCAGAAGTTAAAGCCAATGTAAGTATTTAATGTCATTAAGTCCAAACGTTACAAAGTTCAAATCCAAAATTTCTGAAATAAGAAAAATATGGATACAACATGATGGCTTGATGTGTTTTAGAAGAGATTTCACAAAATGATTTGACAAACAGGAAAAATATTGCAGTCTTATAGCAACATAATTTTTGATATCAAAATATCTGAATATTTTTTTTGTACAGATCCCATTAACGACTACAACTTTGTTTACTAAATCATCATTTTTTTCAATTCACTTTATATACTGCCATTTCACAACAGTCACCTCAAGTGCTTTATCCTGTAACGTAAACTTCCTAAAATATTAAAAAGAAACCCCAACAGTTACCGTATCAGCAAATGATTGATTAAGTACGGAGTGGTGTATGAACCCACAGGGAGTGAAAAGAGACGTGTAAAGAAGAAACACTCAGTGAATCACTGAAGTCCCCCCAGCAGCCCAAGAGTAATGCAGCATAACTAAGGATACAGGGTCACCTGATTCAGCCCTGACAATAAGTTTAATCAAAAAGAAAAGTTTCAAGCCTAATCTTAAAGAGAGAGTATGTCTTTTGCATTGTTTTTTGTTTTTTGAAATATTGTATTTTGTTTGTGTTTCAGCTACTGGGCTACTTTTGAGCCAAATGGTTTTCCACAAAGAGATGAGGACTGTGCAGAAATAAAGAACTTTCATTTCCCAAACAACTGGAATGATGAATCATGTGACCTTGAGAGAGTCTGGATCTGTGAGAAGAAACTGGCTACATAAATCAGCATCCAAACTCATCACACAGTGATAGAAAACAGAAAAGAAGTTCATGAAATGTATATGACTGATCCTGCTCACTGTTCCCTACAGTATAAGCTTTGCATTAAAAGTCCTTATTATCACTTCCTTGTACATGACAGTGTGTGATATAAAGAATCTCTATATTCTGTATATCTGTATATAGTATATCCCAAATATATTTAGGAAGTATGCATACTTCCACAGTAGCAGTCATGTACAGGTGATCAAATGCATTGGATTACCTGATGATCAGTAATTGTGAGTACCAAACTGCATTACAGTTTGGTACAGAAGCTGCTCTGCCAGCAGCCAGAAATCACTACAGAGGCTGGTGAAAGCAGCAGAGCACATCACTGGCTTGAGGATTCCTGCCATTCAGGACATCTATCTCCAGTGCTGCCTCTGCAAAGCACACAGCATCATCAAGGACCACAGCCACCCAGCACATCAGCTGTTCTCCTTGCTACCATCTGGCAGACGTTACAGGAGTCTGTCTGCTCGGACTACGAGACTTAAAAACATATTTGACCATTAAGCCATACGACACCTCAACCACAACACTTAAACAGACACACACACTCCACAGATGCACTGAGAATCTGTCCTACAGTTTCACAAGTACATTGTACACTCTGCACTGGTCACTTCATTCTTATTAGTATTCAAACAGATAAAAACCTTACTCTGTGCAATACTGTACTAACTGCCACTCAAAATTTTGTACTATTCAGTTTGTACTGCTGCTCACTCCTGCCACTTTATCTCATGTGCAATATCCCATTTGCTTTATTTTTAAACTACAGAAGTCTCTTTAAATGGCCACATGATGGTGCTGCTGTATTGGCTCAAAAATATTCAGTTAACTCCACCAAAGTTTAAATATTTAAATTACACATCACATAAAAATGACATAGTAAAAGATTACCTGGTCCTAAGCAAGTCTTAAAATTCTATGAATACAACCTTACAGCTGCAACAGAAATCAATGTTAAGAGAAACAGCGGGAATAGTATCTTTACATTGTAAGGTAAAGAGCCTGCAATGATACGGGATTCTTAATTCACTAATTCGTTTTTTGTATAGAGCATTGTACATCTGAACAAAATGTCTTTTTTGGGTGGTTTATCTTGTTCTCTCTCTTGATTTTGTTTTACACAGTGGAGAAGTATTTGTGGTTTCCTCATCGTGCTTGCATATTTGTGGACCTGAAGAGAGCGTTGCTGACTACAGACAGCTACAGACAGTTGCAGTGCGAGTGTATGTGTAGAAATGTGGTGGGTTTTGATGTTTCTTATACTCCCCACAGTAAATAAACAACCAGAGATCAGATCACCGGGGTCCTTCATTCATGCACTTAGCCTTGCGGGAACTACAAGAGGGCGGGTCCATGTTGTGTTTTCGGGCTGTGTCCAGGCTCCAGAGTGGGGCTCTGACAGGGTAGACTGGTCCCTTGATTTAGTTTCTGTCATAGGGGTTGAATCTTGGTCAGACCCCTTACCCAGGACCAATTTGCCTTGGGAAGACCCAGCAGGCCAAGAAGCTCTGTCAATTTCAGGAGGGCATAATGCTGCTAAAATACTTAGTAAGTGATACAATTCAACAGTTCTTGATGTTTATGTATAAAACAGGCAAATCTGAGTTGGACCTGGAACAAACCAGTTACAAAGAGCTGGAAGAAGAACTTAACCAGTTAAAAAACAGTTATAATGATCTGGCTAAAGTGCGAGAGCAGCTACAACAAAAACTTGAGATCATAAGGACAAATGAGCTTCCGAGTAAGTTATATATTTCTTTGTTCTTGTTGGATTAACGTCATCACTGAAAGTGATCTGTAAATACCTACGTTTAGCCATCAGCAGAAGGGCTACAGTGTTTGCATGCATGTAATGTTTGCAGCTGTTGTAAATGCTGTAAGTCTAAAAAAGATGACCTTTGACACTTTTTTCCTCTAGCCTACAAAAAGCCATCTTAACATTAATGTATCACCAACGGTCTTAATGCAAAATATGACAACTGTCGATCAAAAAACTATTTCAGTGGCAAAAATCTCACTACCATAAACTCGTAAGAGTTTATCAAGGTTCTCTGAATTGTGTACAGTATGTTCAAACCTGCACAGTGACATTTGTTCCAGACTTTTTTTTTTATTAGTGTTGCTTAAAAGACAACTTACACTTATCATTTTTAATGAGATAAAGTAGTTCCCTCTAAAAGTCAGAGTCACAACACACCTTTGAATCCATGAGTAAAAACGTTGTGCATTATTTTTGTCCTCCTCTGGAAATCATGAAGGTGAATGCAAAATCCAGTATATCCAGTTTGCTGACAGTTAAAATATTTCACTCTAGGCTTAAACTTCATACACTATTAGTTAACTTTATTTCCCATTATTATTAGTGCAAAATATATTTCACTAGAACATTGTCCTTTTATCAATTTTTCCGGTCACAGCTACTGGTACCATCCACAGCCTGACAATGGAGGAGGCGAACATATCGAAGAGGATTGTGCCAAGTTACTAAATTACAACAGTGATATGTTACTCAAATGGAACGACATACTTGCTTAAAAACTAATCACTGGATTTGTGAAACTGCTTTACTGTCTTGACAAATGTCTTAATGTTATTTTTCAAAAATATAAAATCTCTTACCACTGTCACAGAGATGATACCCTGTTTCTCTTTCAAGTACAATCAACATTCAGACCTTCGCTGCATTGTACACATAATCTGTCCAAAATATGTTTAAATCCATCAAAAAAAAAAAAGTACTACACAGTTCAGCATGAAGCACTTTACTTTAAGCTGGAAGAAGCAGGCCATGTGACATGTCATCATGTATCATACTGTATCGCCCAAAAGTATTTAATACAACTTTAGTCTTTTTGCAATATATCAAATATATTGTTGTTCATTTTATTTTTTCCCATGTTTCCATGTATGTATTTGTTTTTGTTTCATCTATTTAGATATAATGCTATTTGAATGAAAGTTTCACGGCGGGGTTTGCCGGTGTGTTTGAAAACCGGACCCAAAAGCAGATGGTTAGAGAGGAAGTAACTAGAGTTCACTTCCCTCCACTGTGAAAGACTGCGCTGAGAAGACGCACCACAGCTCAACTCTGTGAGAGAACAAAAAGAAAATCACAGACAAGACAATGATGGAAATGTGTCAGTGGCATTTACTGTACTATGAATATAAATCATGTATTCTATTTAGATGTTTAAACTGTACATTGTACTTGCTTATCAGACTAGACTGAAGCTGAAACTAGGATCATACTGTGCAAATAACTCTAGTGACTCCTAGTGCTAGTTTCAGAAAAGACACTCTATGGCCTAAAATACTAGACATTTTAATTAATTCACATTTGCTCTTCTAAACTGCCTGATCAAATACATTAACTTAATACAATATTTTAAAAAGTTTTAAACGTTTATTTCTTGTACCCTTTCTTCGCAGTGGCAAAATTGGAATTAATACTGTTATCAAATACATAAATACCTGTTTAGTAATTGATTCTGAAATACAATTAGCAATATGCACCAGGAGTCATTGCATGAAAAATCCTGGGACATTTGTATAATAAGGAACTATTTTTGCATTTTTTAAAAACCCTTCAATTTTTAGACACAAACCCCCAAATTTCCCATAATCAAGCTGAAAAAAATGTTAAAAAAATTATAACGTTTCATTTCAAGCCTGTCCCTCTCATCCTTAAATCTTGTTATGTTGTTTAGGATGCAAACTGAATGTTGCATCCTCAATCTAAGCATTAAAGCATGTCTTGCTTTGGAGATAATTGCGACTCACAACCTTTTTGCATGTACTATTTCTTTGTCTTCGTTATACCTTTGCAGTCTTTTTCACAGTCATGCTCAAGGAAACTTGGACATGTGCACCTGAGCCCAGTGTGACTGTTGGAGTTGCACAGTTGATGATGTGTGTTACATCAGTCTGTTACCTATACACTTCCACTTCCAAATAATGCAACATCAACCATTAGGTAATTGGTTTTCACTGTCAATGTTGACACTAAATTCAAACGTAAAATGAGTCTTTTGCTGTTTCACACTGTGGGTTCTAGTGATCAGCTGAGTTTTGTGATTTGATTCATGATTAATCGTAGTATTCGTAGGGTTCATTTTCTTTCCTGTCAGTTTTGTTTCCTGTCTAGCTCTCCCTGATTGTCTGATGCTTTTAGCCTTCAATGTTCACTTTTTAAAACTTAATCCCTGGCTGTTTGTGCCTCTGTAAATTATCTGAGATAATCATTTGGAAAACTGAACTTTTACCACACTCTGTTGCTTCATCAGGAAGATTACGTAGTCTCAGCTTTGTCATTGATCACTACGAGTTATGCAATGTTGGAAATTTTGGTTTGTCACCTCAAGCATTACCATTCAAAACATTTTTATTGTTGCTATTCTTTTCCCACATGGCTGCATGACTAAGAAGAAAAATCTTTGCCATTTATTTATTTATTCTGCGGCCTCACAACCTTTTTTAACCACAACATTTTTACTGCCGTCGATTATACTATTAGTAAATGGCATCTACAATTCTGCAAACAAACATTTTAATAAATGACCTTGTGTTTCTAGTTTTAAAAGACTTAAATACATTAATATTAAAATGACTTGCTAAATATTATCATGTTTAACAAAACGAGTAAATGCTGTCCTTAATTATAATTTGTATGGTCTTAATTTATCGCATATTATTTGTCATTATGCTGAATTGGGTTTTTCACAATATCAGGTTTCACTGCAATTAAGATATCGCTATGTGTCTGAAAAATATAAAATATAAATGCTATGAGCCACACAGAGGTTGGTTTAGATTTGATTGGGCAATATATTGTCGTAATAAAAATTAACCAGTGGGCTGCTATCAGTGCTTGTAGGGCCAGTGCACAGTTGCCCTTCAAGCCAGCCTGTAGCCTGTATAATTCCAGGCTATAGGCTGGCTTGTAGCCTGTAAAAAGTGCAAAATACAGTGGGGCAAAAAAGTATTTAGTCAGCCACCGATTGTGCAAGTTCCCCCACTTAAAATGATGACAGAGGTCCGTAATTTGCACCAGAGGTACACTTCAACTGTGAGAGACAGAATGTGAAAAAAAAATCCATGAATCCACATGGTAGGATTTGTAAAGAATTTATTCGT
>NW_024583444.1:64934-79206 GCF_018398535.1 Haplochromis burtoni
TGTACCTCTGGTGCAAATTACTGACCTCTGTCATCATTTTAAGTGGGGGAACTTGCACAATCGGTGGCTGACTAAATACTTTTTTGCCCCACTGTATATATAATGACTCATTCAATTCAATTCAGTTTTATTTATAAATACCAAATTACCAGTCCAACCCTATTTATGGGTTACTTTAAAAAAAAAAAGGAAGAAGGTTCACAAGGTATTACAGGAAGCAAAGGAATTGATTAAATAAAAGAGAAAACAGCTGCACTTTAAAGGCTCGAGGTACAATTCTGCATAAATTATTCATAAGCAATCCATAAAGGTTAGTTATAAATATATTTAAAATAGATTAAATCACTGAGTCCTCCAAATTTGACCACCACCTCATCCACACTGGATCAAACTCCTATGGTTCCTCCCGTCGGTTGTGTGCATAGCAGGGCTGACCCATGTGCCCTGGCTGATCATCATCGGGAAAGGCCAGACTACCAGACCCACTACCACTGTTGCCTTTTCCATAGTGTTCTAAAGAACTGCTTTTAGCATTAGTTTTCCTTGGGAGACCCTATACTACAGACAAACTGCCACCTGCAACAAATCACTATTAACTATGGCAGACAAATCCCCCCCCACCCCCCCCACCCCCACCCCCAATAGAATTACTGGTTTTGGAACACTGGGTGTTCCCCCAGAGGAACTGGTCCATTGGAAGTGGGGGGTGAAGGGTAAAACCTATGTAATACTGAGCAAAGTGAAGGACAGAAAGAGGAAACAAGCAAACAGAAAAGTATAAAAGAAGAAGTGGATTCTACATAATCACTGACACTCTCCAGGCAGTTGTTTAAAAGATGGCAAGAGTTGCCCATAGAGAGCAACTAGAGATTACTATGGATTATGCAAATCTGCCTGATGTGTCAGCCAGAAGTCGCTCTAATAAACACAGTCAAGGGGCTGCTGCTGCTGCACCAGGTAAGAAATAAATCATTTTGAATTTTTCTTTAATAGCAACGAAAAAAACACACTTTTAAAGGTATATTTTAAATGAAGCAATAATTGATGTACACGTGTTACTGATGTATACATATTTTGCAATGAAAACTCTTACTGATCTAATATGTAATTTTATTCATTTTGCTGTTTTGTGAGCTAATAATGAGCTTTTCTCTCTTCTGTATTTATTTGGGCAGCACGGTGGTTAGCACTGTTGCCTCATAGCAAGAAGGTCCTGAGCTCAATTCCACCATCAGGCTGGGGTCTTTCTATGTGGAGTTTACATGTTCATCCCGTGTTTGCGTGGGTACTCAGGCTTCCTCCCACAGTCAAAAGACATGTAGTTAGTGGGAATAGGTTAATTAGAAAAACTACATTGCCAATAGATGTGAGCGCAAATCGTTGTCTCTGTCTATGTGTTAACCCTGTGACATACTGGCGATCTGTCCAGGGTGTACCATGCCTCTTGCCCCAAGACAGCTTGGATAGGCTCCAGTGCCCCCTGCGACCCTGAAAAAGGATGAGCAGAAGCGAATGGATGGACCCAAAACCTCGAATTCCTAGAACTCAACTTTTTTTGAATGAATGAAGAAGTCAGTGCCACCAAAATGAGAAGATTTTTGAAAAAAAACAAAACAAAACAAAACAAAACAAAACAGGAAATGTTTAGAAACTTTGGCAGAGTGACAGCAGAATGTAGAACTCTGTTCTCCATTTCTGTTTATATTAGTCAATTCCTACTCTACCAAACTATCATTTATGAACATAACTAACTGCTATTGTGCATCGAAGTGAATTCTAATTTAATGGGTATTTAAAAAAAACAAAGACATAAGTTCTCATGTACAGTAATGCTGGGGGTGGAGAGTGAACCAAGGTATGGGATGTATAGCTATATACAGAGCAATTGAGTAAACAACAAAAAATATTTTCACAGAACTGCACAGAAAAAAAAAAATGTAGACCATCAATACTACAAACGCATAAGCATACAGAAACTTGCATCGAAGGTGCTCGTGGGTTACAGGGAAAGAAGTGCCATGCTGTGTCCATCTTCTGCATTCTGTTCTCTCTTTCCTTTGCAAAACCACTACACATTCTTACTCCACCATGCTCGCAAATTGATGTAACTGTTTCAAGTTTTACAGTTGTTTTTACATAACTAATCCCCATAATTTTCAACTAAAATGCTTTTACCAGGATCGTCGTCCACATAAAGAAATTTCATTTATAATAACTTTCCAAACAATCACTGTTTATACTGCATATTCCCCTAATATTTAAATGAAATCATGGAAATGCAGATATCTTTCAGTTTTGTGAGTTTGTCAGGTTTCGATGAGTAAGGTTAGCCCAAAAATTCTGCAGACCTGTTTCTTTAAAGAGGCTACTTAAAGAGGACTTTTTATATGGTTGTGTTGCAGGGAGAAAACTAGCCAGACTGGTTGCTGTTAGCTTTGGACTCCTGTGTATCCTCCAAGCTGCCATCAACATCTCCCTGCGTTTTGCTTTCTGTAAGTAGCGTAATTAAACGTTTACAAACTTTTTTTAAAAAAAATCAGATATTGGAACAGAGTACTACCCTAGTTTAGTTTTGTTGTTGTTGTTTTATCACTGTGTACATCATTGATTAATGACAAGATGAAACATTTGTAGTCCTGTGTCTAGTTTTCATTTAGCTCACTAATACTGAGGGCAAGGAATTGTAATATGTACTGCTAGAATTAATAGTTGTTTGACATTCAGACAGAGAAAAAAGATTTGGGGAAGTTTAGATTCAAAAACTTCAAGTCAAAATGCAACCAAAGAACCCCTAAAGATTGCGTTAGAAAAAGAAAGGGACTTTCCAGTTAAAGTCATGTTTCAGTTTTTGAGTACCAAAAAACCAAAATAAAGCCATAGTCATAAGGTACTTACATTTCACTGTGACACAAAATGTTTTCCAGTATCGGTTTGAAGAAAAAGTAATTTTAGGTTTTTTTGTAGGGAGGGCTTGTCGTACATTCTGTTGACAACATGTTTCTGCTTTTGCAGACAGTAAAACATCATGTATTAAGACAGTGGAGACCGAAGAGCTGAAAAACCTCACTGGTAAGCATGAGTTTGTAAACTTTGTAAAGAGGCCTTTCATACACATATATGTATATATACTAAGGGTTAATAATATCAACACTTTGGTATACCTGGGTATCATGTAGGATATATTACAATAAATGAGTCTTTTTTATCGCTAATCAAATTAAGGCAACATTCTCAAGCTGTAAAGGATATTTACATTCAAATGGTTACAGCAGGATTTTGTTCTGTGGTAGGCGGCATGATTTTATTCACCATCTAGTTAAATGAAAATTTACACCAACTTAAACTTAACATGTTACAGCGTTTTACATCTCACTTTTTGTATTTGACTATTTTTACCCTTGCAAGGCCCTTCCTCATTAGCAAACATTGTGTAAGTGCTGTAAGCAAGACTTACAATACTTAAAGGAGATCTATTTAGCTCATGTCCAGCTTTATAATATAATAATATATTAATAATATATTCTTGGACTCTGCTTAAATTGCTGTGCTTTTCGCAGTCTATAATACCTCTTAGGCCTCTTATGTTCAGCATTCTTGCGGCCTCTTGGTTTATCTTTTATTTAAAAAACAAACACTTTCCCTTAAGAAGACTCAGAGCATTTGAACCGTGACCACAAAGGCCCTGGGTTGACCTTATTAGGAATATCATCTCTAAATGACAACATACTGATCACAGCAAATTAATAAATAAACAAATAAATAAAGCAAAGACCGCCTCTGAAGTCTGATAATTTTGCTTAAAGAGATTTTTTACATAAGCTGACTATTTAAAATGTTCTAATTTTTAACAGGAGCCAAACTTTAGAATAAAACTGTTAATGTAAATTTATGTGTTAATCTCTGAAATATTAAATGTTGTTTTTTTTCTCCAACAACAGATCAATATTTTCAACAAGGATGGGTCTATTTCCGCCCAAGTTTCTATTATATTTCCTCTATTGCGAAATCCTGGAAAGACAGTAGAGACGACTGTTTACAGAGAGGTGCAGACCTGGCAATTATCAACACCAAAGAAGAGCAGGTTTGTGAATGTGACGTAATAATAATGGAAAGAAATTCATAAATACGTGATTAGTTCCAATTAATTAATTATTTACTTTTGATTTGCTAGGACTTTACGAGAAACTTTAAAAAAGTCATGTGGATTGGACTAACTGAGACAGCCATCAAAGGGACATGGAAATGGGTGGATGGGACTCCACTGAGCAAAAGGTTTATACATTATTGTTTTATTCTACTTTAATCAGTGGCAAAACTAAGGCTACGTTCACACTGCAGGTCTTGATGCTCAATTCCGATTTCACACTACAAATAAAATGCGACAGCAAACGCGCTCTAGTGTGAACGCTCAAAGCGGCCCGCATGCGCAAAAGAAGACGCCACACACAACGGCTCTGTTTAGACCCAGAGCAAATAATATTGTGTGACTGATGGCCCTTAATATAAAGACTTCGGACTTTACGTTTCCCAATTTTTGCATAAGTTATTTTGTTATTTACATAATAATGTAAATAACCTAATAATTATCCCCATTGCTGTTTTAGAGAAGCGGTGCTTCAAAGGATAGTTGCAGATTTCTGTCAGAATCTGCAGATTATACAGTACAAATAAAATGTTTACGTTGTCTTCCCAACAGTTTCACTGACATCTACACGGGATGGCCAGGAAGCGTTCACAATGTCTTCTCTGGCGCTGATAATAGGTGTCTGTCTTGTGTCGGTGACGTAAAAGACGGATTTAATGCGACTTGACCGTTCAAACAGCAGTCGCTTTCTAAAACATCGGATATGTATCGGATTCAGTACCACATACGAAAGTGACCCAGATCGGATTTGAAAATATCGGATTTGCGCGTTCACACTGTCATAACATGATCGGATATGGGTCGCATAGGGTCAAAAATATCGGATTTGATGCGCTTTCGCCTGCAGTGTGAACGTAGCCTAATGCCCTCACATATTGTTGTCCAGATTACAATACTGCCGTTTATTTAAGGAAGCTATTTGAATTTTCTAACTTTCTAACTTGTCCACATTATAGTGAGCTGCATGCATCCTGGATTAAATTCTCTGTTTTGTTTGTTTTTCAGTTACTGGGGACCTGATGAACCCAATGGTTTTGAAGGAAAAAATGAAGACTGTGTCGAAATAAATTTTTTTGATTTCGAAAACAGCTGGAATGACATACCATGTGAAAATCAAAACTTCTGGATCTGTGAAAAGAAACTGGTTTCTTAAGTAAGCCAGTAACATCGTGCAAATACACTTCCTCATCTGAAGGCTTAAAATCACATTTCATGTGCAAATGCCTAAAAGCTGTCTCACAATCCTTTGACTGCATACTGCATATGTGAGCAGTGATATTGCATATGTGCATATGAATATGTGATATTGATGAGATAGTTTTGCTGTTTTTCAAACTCACACACACAATTTGTGAAGTGCAGTAAGTTTGATCACACAGTTCAACATCTTAAATGACTAAAATAACTAACAACTACAAAGTCTGGTTGGTATGTTTAATTGTCTGCAATTTCTCTTTTTACATGTTGAATTTTCTTTGCTGCATAACAAGGACGACTTTGACAGCACTCTTACAAATACTCAGAACAAGAACTCACAGAACATCTAAGAGTTGTAGATTGAAGTGGAAGATAGAAGTTGAGAAAGTCTCTCGGATCCATTTATAAAACAACTACAGATTTCAAGACAATTGGTTCAAACAAATGTGTAAAAGTACAAGTTATTCCAAAGAGTAACCACTTTGCCAAGGTCTCAAAATAGACCTACACGCTCACATTTAAATGTGACAAAAATGCAAGGAACTAAGAAATCAGGAAGGGCACAAATTGTTTTTTCAAAGCACTGTATGTAACGGTCAATAAATGTATTTACCAATAATCATGCCTCTTCTGTCCAAATGCAACCTTGAAAGATTAATGCATGCTCTTATAACCTTTCTGCCATGTACTTTTTTATCAGAATTTGCCAGGCCTGCATTGCTTGCCTACGGCTGGTGTAAAATGCTGCAGCTTGATTTTTATGTGGTGCAAGCAAGCAAGATCATGCCACCTCAAATCTTAGCCTCCCTTCACTGGCTTCCAGTTTGTTTACTAATCTATTTTAAAAGGCTTGTTGTGGCCCCTTTTATCTGTGCCAGCTGCTGGAAACACATGTCCCGTCTCGTTCTCTAAGATCAGCAGACCAGATGCTTTTGCTCGTTCCAAAGATGCAACACAAACTCAGAGGTGATAGAGCTTTCACAATTTCACATCAGACTTCTCTCTTTGCCATTTTTAAATCTCTTTTGAAGACACACTTTTACGCCCTGGCCTTCGGACCAGTTGAAAAGTTCACTGTCATCTTGAGTTACTTTTTGTGTACTCCTTTATTGTTTAACTTCTACTTCTTTTTTGTGTTTCTATATCTGTTACCCTCCGGCCTGTGTTTGTCTTTTATGTTTGGTGATATTGATAGGCCATGGTGGTGTTTTTAAAAGTGCTTAATAAATAAAGTAATACGGTATTGTATGGTATATTTAAAATAGAAGCGGCAGTCAAGTAGCTGCTGCAAACAGGTTAAACAGAAAAAGACAGTCACCTTTAAAAATAATTGCATCAGTCATCAATTTCCTGTTGAGCAGAGACACATAATTGGGCCTCTTTTAGAAGGTGTTCCTTATTAGAGTATTAGACAGGCACTCTCTACAAACTGCCACCTTCACATTAGACATCGACAGTTCTAGAATGGAAATGGATAATATCTATGCTAATGTTGACGGATTTTCAGGAAAACACAGCAGGAAGAAGTGGGAGACAGACGATTCACAAAATGTTTATGGTAATGTGTTGCTTCACAACCAAACTGATGCTGCACCCTCAGGTAATACATCTGTTGAGGAATATAACACATGTGTTTGAAAACCTGATTGAAAGTTTATGAATTTTTGTGATAATTTAAACCCAGGTGTTGACTGACGTGATAACACTGCAAAGAAATAATTGTTAGATCCAGCACATAGGTTTAGAATTCGAGTCAGCTTAGAAGTGTAATTTTTGTGACTGGCAACCCCAGAAAACTATATGTACAGACCAAGTTAATACATACAGTGTTTGAAATAAGGCAACAATATGGTATGTCATGCACGTAAGTGTAAATAATGCAGTGTAAGTACACAATGATTTGGTGACTGGGTTTGAGTTAGTGTCACAGTAAATTTTTTCATGTACGCTTCTGCAATGATCAACTTCTGCTGAGGTAAGTGTGCAAATATGTGTATAAATTTAGAACATGACTTTTTAAAAAGATGATCATTTTTCTTCTTTGACCCACATTAAAGAAGAAAAAGCAAAAAAAATTAATGTGGTCTAACTTTTTTCAACCCTGTACTAATGACATAAAAACGATGTAATAATTAATTTCATATTAAAAAGGTAAAAGATAAATGAATAACATGTGATTACCAAATAAATACCCAAGAAAGCCTACCAATGATAACTTCTGCTATCAGTACTATCACTATTAGTCTAACATTTATTATGGGAAACACATTCAAGTGAATGAGATGAAATAATTTAGCAATGCCTAGATTATATTTGGGTAACAGTATCATAGCTTGCTAATAATAATACTGAATTCTATTTGTATTTGGATACAAATAGTAAGGTAGCCTCAAGAGAAAACTGAAACCTGCGCTGAGGTAATGAAAACCAATGCTTGTACTGATGAAAGCTGTGCTGGCTTTTATTCTCATGTCAAAATTCAACTCACTCTAATAGATGTGATGTGAAGCTTTGATAAAATGTACATTCATTTGGAAGCAAACAAATAATACATTTCTGGTTTTCTTCAGCGTCTGGACATGCAAAGGATTCCTGCAGAGCTGCTATAGTGTTTCTGGCTCTGTTGTGTCTTCTCCTCCTGGCTGGACTCATTTATATGGTTTTCTTATGTGAGTATTTTTTTGGTATGCTGATGATGCCCTAAGGAGATAACTCTGGTTGATTTTTTTCTTTATTTGTTTATGTGTCAAATGCAGATACCAAGAGCAACTCTGATTGGAAAATGGAAAAAACTCTGTTACAGAACAGTTACAACAATCTGACTGAAGAAAAAGACCAGTTTCAGAACAGTTACAACGATCTTTCTAAAATAAAGGACCAGCTAGAAAGTGAATATAACTCCCTTAGTGATCAAAGTAATAAGTTACGCTCCAGTTATGAAAGCCTTGAAAATCAAAGACTCCAGTTAGAGACAAAATACCAAAACCTCAGTGATCAAAGACGCCAGTTAGAGATAACATACGAAAACCTTTATAATGAGACCAGTTTCAATAATCTGGTTCAACAGATAGAGCAACTACAGACACGACTGGAGTCCATGGCCAAAGCCAAAAATGATAATCAGTGAAAGCTGGAAGATTACTATCTTTCATCTCCTCTCAACAACGAAAACACTCATTTTAACTGGGAAAAAAAACAGAAGTCTATAAGAAGAAACAATAACGGCATTCATATGTTCCAGTTATCTTTAAACTTATATCATTATACCAAATTATGTGCAGCAGCTTGCAAAACCTCGGTAATATCATAACCGCTCAATAACCTTTGTAATAACTGATGATTCGATTTGTTCATAAGAAGAAAGAGTTGTAATTAAAAGCTCCAGAAACAGCAAGTAAAATGGACTTTGTGATGAAGTCAAAGGGAGAGTTTTAGAAAATAAGCACAATACATAAAATTAAAATTTAAGATGTGACATTAAACGGTCTTTACTGATTACCGTCTACCATTCTGTAAATACACTGCTCCAAAAATTAAAGGAACACTTTTTAATCAGCGTATAGCTTCAATTCAATTAAACTTCTGTGATATTGATCGGGTCAGTTAAGTTGCAAAGGGGTTGTTAATCAGTTTCAGCTGCTTTGGTGTTACTGAATTTAATAACAAGTGCACCAGAGTGGCAGCAATGAGTCAACCTACTCAATTCAATTAATAATTATTGATATAGCTCCAAATCACAATAACATTCAAGGTGCTTTATATTGTAAAGTAAAGACCCTACAATAACACAGAAGGGTTTTACAGCTTTTAAGTTTTTTGCCTTCCTCTTCTTCTTAAACTGTTTTTTCACTAGTTTTGTATTTGGCTGGGGTCAGTGTCACTATAGGGCAGGGATAGCTCAGTAGGTAGAGTGGTCGTCCCATGATCGGAAGGTTGAGGGTTCGAATCCACTGAACGGCTACCCTGAGGTACCCCTGAGCAAGATACCGTCCTTACACACTGGTCCCTGGGTGCCTGCTTAGTGGCTGCCCACTGAGTGAATGGGTCAAATGCAGAGAAAAACAAGTAATTTCCCCACGGGGATCAATAAAGTATACATTATTAGTATTATTACTACTGGTAGTAGAGGTCAATATTTCGAGCCTTAAGCGGCTGCACAGAAAACAGCACATGCCTTTGCCAGAAGGTTTTCTGTGTCTCCCAGCAGTCTCAAGAGCATGGAGGATTTTCCTGGAGACACACAGTTACTCTCATGTGTTTTGAAAGTCCCCCCTTTGGTTGGCATACACTTCTGCATCTAAATGCATAATAACCACTTTCCATGTGTTTGCATCTGCACTGTACATATAAGCATAGATTTTTAGTAGGGAGCATGATAATTTACAACATGCAACTCAGTACTGTTGCTATCAGTAGCTAGATTAGACTTTATGGGAATATCTGGATATTGAGTTGATATAGACTTCAGAGGGACTTTTCTTAACAAAGACTCACATTAATTAGTCTTTGTTTATATTCTTGTCTTATATTTTACCCCCCAAAAAACTTCATTGCAAATAATTTGTGTACTAAATACTGAATAACAGAGTCTAAAAACACATTTTGTTTTGTTTTGGGGGGGGTTTTCTAAGCTTATAATGATGTGTTAGGCAAGAAAAGTATTGTCTATTATAATATTTGACTGAAAATAAAACCGCTTTGATGGAGCTTTACTTCAAATTGTAATTTAAATTGTAAATTTTTTTGTCCACGTTGACTTATGGTGTGCTGACAGTGTGTATGTTAGATTATTATTTTTTCAACAGGAAGGTCAGTGTTAAGACTTTTTAAGTTATCAGTTGTAAAAATTAACATTAACAATTAACATCTTGTATCTTGTTGTTGTTACTTTTTCAATACCAGCTTTCCTGTTTTAATATAAATGTATCAGCCAAAGTTAGTTGTACTGCACTGCATGTGTGATGGTTCATGTGGAAATAAAATCAGCATTAAAAACAAACAAACATTATCTGTATGGGTTAAAGTGGGCCAGAAGGATCCAGAACAGTATTCCAGCACCTTCACTTGAGTGAGTTATTAAATTTGACTGGAAAGTTTAACCATATGACTTTGAAATTATTATACTTTTATTTTATTTATGTATTTTTATTTTTTTATTTTTACTTTTTGCTGCTCCCTGGCATTACATCCAGTTAGGTCACTTTGGAGATATTTACTAAGTCTTAAAAATAATGACCTCCCAGCGCCAAAACATCCCTTTTTCCTTCTCATCCACTGTGATGCAGTTATGGTGCACATACGGTACCTCAGCATGTAGCTAGCTCTGCTGAAAAGCATAAACAGAGTGGCAAATTATTTGAAAGACTGATTTACAAACAGCTCAACAAATATGACCTAACACAGAAACAGTTTCTGTGTATAGCTGGTTAATGAGCAGCTGCTGTATTTATTTAGTAGTAGATCAGCAGGAAATCGCTGCATCCTGTGGTAGAACAGTGAACCAGACCCTCACCTACTGTGGGAGGGTTACTTGTCTTTGTTGCCTTTAAAATAATAAATGATTTGCCGTTAAACCACAACATCCACAACATGCTAATGCCGACGGAAGATGGTGTTAGATTAACATGATCTTTGATTCACTGAACTGCCAATATAAATCAGTCTGATAAAATGGGTCACCAAAGGTAATTAATTCCACTAACTTCCTCTTGTCAGTCAACTTTATGAAAAGTATTTTTAATTAGGTATGCAGCTCTTGAAGGACAACTGCCCAGCAGAGTAAGACTGACTAAAGATGTGGCTGTTGACCATATATACAGATATTTAGACCGTGAGACCATAACACCATGACAGAAACAGGAAAATGGATCTTCAAATACAATTTAGGAGACCAAAACTTTGTGAGTGGACCTGCTTTCTCAGGTAAGGAGTCTTTGTCAATTTGGTCATATTTGCCAAGAGAGAAAGCCTAAGAATATCATGATCAGGTACTGGCAAGACCCAAGAAGCAGACTTTTTGGTCAGTACTCAGTTAATTGAACTTTACTATCAAGTAGGGGCTAGTGAGTGTGTGAGTGTGTGTGTGTGTGTGTGGGGGGGGGGGGTAACAGAGGAGGGTATAAACTAGAGTGGTCATATTTGGCGGGGAAGAAGACTATGGGTGAGAAGCTAGGTTAGACAGCTGGAGTTTCTGTGGTTGCACAGGTGGTGCAAAAAGAGAGCAGATTTGTTGGAGATTTTACCGGCCTCAAGGCCAGTAGGCTGACTGAGCCGGCAGACCCAAGTTGAAGCTGGAGGTGCTCACAGTCTAGTGTTTGGATGGAGATTTTTTGTTTTGTTTTGTTTTAATTTCTGGAACTTGTGTTTCAGCTTAAATAAAGACTTGTTTTAATTTGATTCCCTTTTTTTGCATCTTGCATTTGGGTAATCTTGACTACTGCATTGGTATTTGAAATATAATAATTTTTTAAATGGTAAATGGTAAATGGCCTGTATTTATATAGCGCTTTACTAGTCCCTAAGGACCCCAAAGCGCTTTACACATCCAGTCATCCACCCATTCACACACACATTCACACACTTTTTAAAGACGAATAAAAAGTTTGATTACATAAATATTTAATTTCATATTTTAAATGTATCGTCCTTCAGAGGAAAAAAGTAGGTAGTTATTCAAAGGCCTTATACTTTGGTCATTGGACTTTTATCCAACCACTTCAAGGGCTCATCTCTGCCATGTAAAATGATCCAGTAAAAGATATAAAAATCTCCATCCAGATGATATATGTATGTTTATGATATATGTTTACATAAAGAAAAGTGCTAAAACCCCTTAAAATACCCTTAAATTACTAAATAGCAATGCCCCAGTGTCATCATTAACTTCATAACTTTAGCATAATTAGTTTATCATACAAATTAGGTTTTCAAATCCAAATAGTTGCCAATTTTGTGACATACTGAACAATCAAAGAAGTGTTTCAGAAGAACACAACATCACATCATTTGATGACTGTTGTTTATGTGCAGAATGTGAATTTGTAACATTTGCTGTCAAATAAATATAGTGGAGTAGATGTATTTTCTTCTGAGATCTGGTGAAATACATGACTTGAATTCATGTTTTAGCAACATTACAAATGTACGATTTGTTAATGTAACTCTTTCTTTAACAGTTCCTTTTGTAGGCTATTTGTTCTCTGTTAACTGTTGATCAGAACCAGGTTAGCTTCTTCCCTCGCACAAGACTTTCTGCTTTCTGCCATTTTGTTCCCAGTAGAAAGGGGAAAACATCTAGCTATGACTTCCCTCCAATGATAAGGAGGCTGCTGAGATGATGCTCCACTGCTCAGCTCTGTGAAAGTGACAAACAACCATTCACAGCCAACACAATAATGCGCTGAGATGTGCTTTAGAGAAGCTTTAGGTACAAAATGCAATTTGTTTGTGAAATTGACTGTACTACAAAGATACAGTTCTATAAATATAAACTTTCTATTCTATTTATCATACCTTTGACTTCAGAGACTTCTAGTGCAGGTGTAGGAAGACACAATAAGGTCTAATGTGCTGGAAAATTAAAAAAAAAATGTTCTAAACTGCATGAAAACATTGGTTTGTTAGGTCGTGTGGCGTGCAAAGGTTAGGACCCAAAAGCAGGACACAGATGGCAGACTTACTAACAAAAAACAAGCCATTTTATTGAGGTTAATGTAGAAATTCAGGGCGTAAGAAAGTCCAAGAAGCAAATGAGAAACAAATCCAAAAGTCCGACAGCCATGAGGAGACAAATAGACAAGAAACTAGTGTGAAATTTAACAAATAGGACCCAAAACCTTCATAAAGAAAAATGATTAAAAAAATACAGCTCACTTTGGTAGAAATGATGGATGGTAAAACAGAAATTATAATGAAAACCATGAAGTAAAACCAGACATGAACAACTCAATTTAACAAGAATTTCGCTTTCAGAATAATACAGACATAAATATTTCAAAGAATAATTAATAAAAATTATAAAAAGTAATTTTTAAAAACCCCAAACAGAAATCCAAACTGTAATACAATCACAATCATTAACTGCAAAAGTCAAACATGTGGGACAATTAGCTTAAAACAGATTATAGACTAATAATAATAATAATAATAATAACAATAATAATAATAATAATAATAACAATAATAATAATAATAATAATAATAATAATAATAAACTTTGTTGAAATAATACCAAAACCATTTTAGAGAGAAACTCCACTGTTTCATATGAGCCGCCATTTTTCTAATTATACGATGAGATGAAACCTAAGAGAGAAAAGATGAGCGTGAGATCAGAATACCACAATTTCTTTTGCAAGTACAGAAAAGAGGAAGAACTGAAGTTTCTCACCATTCTGCCTCTTCTTCTCCTCCTCAAGACTCTTTATGATGTTAAGGAGCTCTTCATTTCTCTTTTCAAGCAGGCTTCTGTCTCTGTTCAAAGCAATGGTTCTTTCTTGTAGTTCGCTACAAGAATTTTGGTTAAAATTTCCTGGTTTTAACTGGTTGTTGCCACATAACTTTTTTGTGTGGGGTGAGTCATTCCCCTCGACTAAAACAAAGAAAGACAAGCACTGAACAAATGAAGGCAGTTTGTGGATATTTTTTCTTTCTTTTGAATTTCATAGATAAGGAATGATGCTCACATGTGAGGCGTAAAGTAAGATTGAGAGTGGCTTGTATGACACACAGCACACCAAAGCTGAGGAAAAGCAGCTGAAGGAGTCGTCTCTCTGAAAAATCATTTTTAGTATGTTGTAATATGTGAAGTCTATTCTGTTAAAACATATGCCATTCACTGCATTCATATCTATCTATCTATCTATCTATCTATCTATCTATCTATCTATCTATCTATCTATCTATCTATCTATCTATCTATCTATCTATCTA
>NW_024583444.1:79292-83615 GCF_018398535.1 Haplochromis burtoni
TATATATATATATATATATATGTCATTACTGTCATTACCTTTATTATTGTCCATCCCGTATTTCCCATTGCATCTTTGCAGCTCATTTCTAGTCTCCATTTTCTCCATTACCTGCAACACTCTGAAGGCATCAACAGGAACAAAACTTCAGTGCTGTCTGATCATTGAACTGTTTGTCCTCTGTTGGTGTATTTCTTCAGCAATGACGGGTGAGGAAATATACTCATGCATTGTGGTTAACAGATTTGGAAATGGTAAAAATAGGGGAAGCAAACTGAAAGTCTAACGAATGATGAATCTAAACCTTAAAGTATGTTGTCATGCTCAAGGGCACTTCAACTTGGGGAACAAAACTTTAACCCACCTGACGTATACATATCCTTTTCCACATAATGTCATATCTGCCATTAGGTCAATTTTTTTCACAATCACTGCTGACACTAAATTCTCTTCATCACGTCATCTTTGGCTGACAACTGAACATTGTTTGAATGACTGGGAAATGATAAATGGCTTTTCAACATATCTTACAAAAAACATGTTTAATATATGTGTCATGGTCCTGAGTCTGTGACCCAGCATTTGTGTTTGGACTTTTGGTTTATTTAATATTCTGAGGTTGAGATTCTGTTCCTTATGTTGGTTACTATAATTAACCCTCTGTTTAATATTTGTATTCTTAGGCCGCATTAGTTTTCCTATCTATTCTTTAGGTTCCCCCCTTGCTCCACGCCCCATGTGTAGTCATGTCTGGTTGTTTACATTTACAGTGTGTCCCTCGCTCTCTCTTTGGTTTGTAAGTCACATCTCAGTGCTTGTTCCCCTGTCTCATTAGTTATTGTCCAGCCATGTTCCTCAGGTGTTTCCTCTCTGCTCTGATTCACTCGTGTCTTTATATTGTGTGCATTTTCTTGTGTTCGTTGTCATGATCTCCCTCATCCCCCGCAGCTGTGTATTTGACTCATTAGTGTTCACTTGTTTAGTTCCTAGTGTTTCAGAGGTTTCCTGTTTGGGGCAATCGTAGGCTCAGTTCCCTAGTTTTCCTGTTTCCTCAGCCAAAGAGAGACAAGGCTTCCACCACTGCCGCTCTTCTCGTGCAGACCAACAACCTGCGACAAGAGTGTGTCTGCATCACTTTCCCCTCAAAAACTGCCAGGTATCACCACCTGAATAATCTAAGACTGTTTGTGTTTCTCATCCTTCATCCCTAAGTCTATTGCTTCACCTGTTCCTGCTCCCATGGTGGCTTGAACCCAGCCTTCCCCTGCACCTGTACCTGTTGCTCGGGTGAGGGTGGCTGGGACCCAGCCTGTCCTTGTCCATGATCCCAGAGTGGTTTAGACCCAGCCTTGCCCTGCGCCCACTCCAGTTCCCCAGGTGAAGGTGGCTGGGGCCCAGCCAGTCCCTGTTCCAGTACCCAGAAAAGCTACAACTCAGCTTGTCCCTGCACCCGTACCAGTTCCTCGGGTGCAGGGAAAGCTAGTGTTCATCCATCAAATGCTCCTGTGCCTACTTCCAGCCGAGGCCCAGTCAACCTCAGCACCCGTACCAGTTCCTCAGACGGGGGTCACTGGCCTCCAGCAGGTTTCTACACCCATACCAGCTCCTAGGATGAGGCCAGCCGAGGTCCAGTCCACTCCTGTACCCGTACCTGTTATTGGGTGGGAGAGGCCTGTGTCCGGCAAGTTCCTCCTTCTTTCCCTGTTCCTAGGGTGACAGTGGCAGGACCCAGACTGTCCCTGCACCCATACCTGTTCCTCAGGTGGGGAAGGTAGACTTCAGTTCTGTGTTCTGTGGTGCCTACATTTTCAACTTATTTACTCGCGTAAAACTGAAAAAGTACAGGCTCTGAAATGTACTCAAAGCAAGAAAGGAAAAAATAACTCTTTGTAAGAAGCTTTGTGCAAAGCTAACCAACCCTTGTGCTATATTACAGTTTTTGCCCGTTGCTTGAACACTATAAACCCATGCTCAGACTAAAGTAACACAACGTGAAGCTTTTGTTACCATACCTCAAACACATGTACCCATACCTTAAACAAAAGTGCTGCTTTGCACTCTGGTTGCAATTATGCAACACACTTACTCCTTTATGCAACACAAATGGTCCTGCATGCTACACTCTATTTCATACATAAGACACTTCGTTCAAAAATGAAATTTCAGGGTGCCATTTGGAAAACACATGTATCCAAAATACAAAACACATCGGGTAATTGCAACCACTCAAATATAAGCCCTCAGTTTAGCCATTTCAAGAACTTTGCAAGCATGGATGGAGGGAGAGCAAGAGGAAGAGGAGGAGGAGGTCAAAGAGGCCATGCACGGACCCATATTTCTGATGATATAAGAGCAACTTTGGTGGACCATGTCATCAACCACGGCCTGACTATGAGGGAAGCTGGGCAGAGAGTCCACCCACATCTAAGCCGCTTCACAGTGGCATCTGTAATAAGAAAATTCCGACTAGAAAACAGGTCTGTCTTCATCTCACTGCCTTCTACTCTACTCAGATGGTTTTTATAGTACTGTTCTACAGTTACCATATCAAGTGTACAGGGTATTGCAGGGTGCTAATGCTCCTTTTGCAGCCAAAGTGGTAGTTTCTGTGAAACATACCATGATTACTTATATTGAAGTACAGTGTTGTACAGTGGATGATACAGTATATACAGTAAAGTACTGTAAAAAATACAGTTTTTTCTGAATGCTTAAACCCTAACTGTGATTCCTGTAGCACAATCTCTAAAACTATTCAGACTTATAGCAAAACCACTCACTGAGTTTGCAAAACTAAAAGCACAAAAACTGCTTTGCACTCAGTTTGCAATTTTGTAACACACACTTTGCAAAACTGTAGGCACAATTCACTGCACAACACTCAATTACCAAATTTCCAACACACTCCTAGCAAAAGTATACACATGTATGGCTATCATTAACAGTTTTTGCCCGTTGCCTGAACACATTTTGCAAAACTTTGCTCATTGTGCCAAAACCCTAAACACAAGTAAACATGACACAACACTGGGAAATATACCATTCACATCTGCACCAAATTGAAACTCTACTCTCAAAACCTAAACTCTGCTATCAAAACCTAACATTCCTTTGTCAAAATGTAACTCTGTTGACAAAATGACACATACTTGCATCATATGCAAACACTTACAGAGCAGGGGGAACACACTAGTCTACTTTATATAAAGCACTGCAGTCTTTGATTTCCATTGTTCATTCAGAAGGCATATTTTCAGGAGACACATTTGCAAACAACCAAAAAAGCAAATAGGCCTACTCAATATTGTACATTGCAGCACTGTACATTGCAGTACCATGAATTCAGATAAAGCAAAAAAAAAAACAAAAACAAAAAACCCATAATACAGTAATAGAAAAAACACTATACTGTAAACAAAAAATCATGACAATTGTGCATACGTGGGCTCATGGATCCCGCCGTCTGTTGGGGTCTGGCCACAGGACCTCATCAACATCGCAAGCAATGTCTCCTCCCGCTAGGCACCGGGGAAAATATCCTCTTCCATGTCAAAACCATCCATGGATTGCTGTCACCTGAATGTCGCCGCAGGCCTGTTCCATTGCCTGCAGAAGAGGCATGCAGGCATGTAGTTGGCGGTCATATACACGCCATCTCCAAGCCGAAAAAAATTCCTCTATAGGGTTTAAAAATGGTGAGTAAGGGGGCAAGCATACCACTTCAAGTTGACTGTGGTTGGAGAACCAGGCCTGGACCAGAGCAGCCCGATGGAAACTGACATTATCCCATATCACCACAAACCTGGGCTGATCTGGTCTGTTCTGTACAACTATATCATGGAGAGCATCTAGAAATGTGAGTATGTGTTGCCTATTGTATGGACCTAGTTTTGCATGATGGTGCAGAAGCCCTCGAAGGCTTATGGCGGCACATAATGTGATATTTCCCCCGCGCTGCCCTGGAACGTGCACAATTGCCCTTTGGCCAATTACATTACGACCCCGTCGTCTTGTTTTGCACAGGTCGAATCCAGCTTCATCAATGAAAATGAATTCATGAGGCTGTGCAGCTCCATCCATGGCCAAGATTCTCTGAAAAAGAGAACATATTACTGTACTACAGTGCTACACATACAGAACCCTCACCCCATCACACAGGTACCTGTGTAGCTCTCAGAATGGATCCATGTTACGGACTTCCGAGCTGATATGGTACATATTCAGCTCGAAGTCCTTTGACCCATTGGCTAAACTGGGGTTTTTGGTGGTTGGCTAATTGGTGTCAATGTTTTTGAGCAAGTACAGTGTCCTTCATAGGTGTAT
>NW_024583445.1:0-1075 GCF_018398535.1 Haplochromis burtoni
GTTTGCTTTGCCTTGTTGCCCATATTAGATTCTTGATGAATGTGTGTTGTTGTTATTGCAATACTGTTATTCAGCCTGGTTCAATGTGCCCCTTTTTAACTTTGAGCACCCGCCCCTTTAAACCTCTCTGCACGGCCCTGCTTATATATGTATTCTTTGTATGTATTCTTCAGTATTTTTTAATAATGTATGTCACTTTTTGTCATTTCAGTTGCTCTCTCTGCCGACATTCTCCCTTCAGTACCAAGCATTTACAATTTGAGAATTTGAAACATTATTTTGACATCATTAGTATTTCATCAGTTCAGGTTTAACACAGCTGTGTCTTCATTTTTTGCAGTCTCTCCCACAGAAGTGAACATTACAGTGATTTCAGAGGACTCATTTGAGTGTTTGACAGAAGCCAACCCAAGTGCAAACTTTATCTGGAGCAGGTAAAGTCATTTGAACAGTTTTTACATTTGAAATATTCATTTAAATGCTGAGAGAGAGAGAAGTATATTAAGCTACAATTATACTAACTATACTAGATGTTATTAAAAGTAGTTTTAGTGGTGTTGGCAGTAACTTTGGAAAATAAGCTCCAAACTATGATATCAGTTGAGAACTCAGTGTAAACACTTTAAGTGGAAGGAAGGAATGAACGGGGTGGTTCTCAGGAGGATGTCACAGAAAATGCAACAATTTGCCATTTTGGATTTTACGCACTTTTTTCATATTTTCACTTCATATTTTAGTGAAATATGCACAGTTATGACCTAATGGGTATTTACAGAAATTGTGCTCAAGGTCATATATTTTGCTTTAGGTGCACTTTTCCATGTTCACAAGAATCACTACTCCTCCTGGAGTATTAGTCAAACTAATGAAATTAGATTAATTGATCTTGGATATGACTGTCTGGAGGCCTCCTTGCCTCCTCAGTGGATTTGAATTCTTGTGAGTTTCTGTAACAAAGACAGCTAGTGCCACCAGAACTTATTACCGTAAATGTCGGGCTATAAGCCGCTACTTTTTGCACAAGCTTTGAACCCTGCGGCTTTTAGTCAGGTGCGGCTTTTCTATGGATTGTCCG